>NW_024387499.1:0-25664 GCF_900408965.1 Simochromis diagramma | reverse complement strand
AAAAATCATTTAAAAACTCCTTGTTTGGCTTAGGTGGCCGATAAACAGTACATATGATGGTGGGGGTAGATCCAGGGAGCTGTAGTGCATGTATTCAAATGAATGGGAGGGAGGGGCAGAGACAGGGAGCACTTTCCAGTGCCTCCGGTGAATTATCGCGAGACCTCGCCCCCCCGAGATGCGAGGTTGACAGGTGTAAACAAACTCAGATGGAGTGGAGTCCTTGAGAGAAACAAAGTCATTAGGCAGTTGCCATGTTTCAGTCAAACAAAGAAAGTCCAACTTACGATCACAGAGGAGATCATGGATGAGATGTCCCTTACCAGTGAGAGAGCGGATGTTTAATAGACCAAACTTGATGCTGGAGTACCATGCCTGGCAGTAGGCTTAGTTGATTCAGCCAGGTAGGCCAGCACACTGTGGTCAACAGCCCGGTCAGTCTTGCAGGGAGGACGACGAGTTTTTGACCAGATGGAAATATTGAGTTAGTGTCACTGATGTTGAACTTCCGCCGAAGCCCTCGGTGGATGTACCTGCGGCGGGGCTGGAAGGCGATGTCCGGGTAGAAGTATAGAGCCACCGGGGGCTCTTCTCACTCATTTTTCTGTACTTTCTCCAAATCTGATCATTACTGGTGACTTCAATATTCATACGGACAATAATAAAATCCCTCTTTCCAGAGATTTTACCTCCTGCCTGGAAAGTTTTGGGCTTCTACAGTACATAAAATTTCCTACCCATTCCAAAGGTCATATCCTGGATTTGGTCTGTTGTTCTGGCATTACCCCCACCCATTGTAAAGCCACATTGTTTCCCCAGTCTGATCATATGTTTATTTCTTTTGATGCAAACATAACCGCTTCCAAAACCTGTATCTCTCGTAATATCACTTTTAGGAAAATTAGTAATATCAACCCAGCTGTTTATTCATCTGCCGTCCATGACCTTCCATCTATCCACTGCTCCTCAACCCCTCATGAACTCGTTTGTCATTATAATGTCAACCTTCATAACCTTCTTAACATATTTGCTCCCCTTAAACATCGAACTGTCTCATTTTCCCGTTCAGCTCCATGGTTTACCTCCGACCTGCGTCACCTTAAAGCTAAAGGATGCCAACTCGAACGTCTATTCAAGAAAACCGGACTTACTGTACATAAAGAAATGCACAAAGATCATGTTTTGTTCTATAAGGACTGCATTGCCTCAGCCAAATCTGCTTACTACTCTGGTTTAATTAGTTCTAATGAAAGTAACTCCAGGTCCCTCTATTCATTGTTCAGTAAAATTACAAAACCTCCAGACACATCCCCCTCCCAGATGTATTCTGTTGATTTTTGCAATTCTCTTATCTCTTTTTTCACTTGTAAAATCTCAGACATTCACCTTCAACTTAACTCTTTAGGAGCTCCTGACTCTGAAGTAGACTTCCTGGTTCCCCCACTGTCTTCCTGTCAGTTATTTTCAAGCTTTACTCTTCCCTCCATAACTGATGTATCTAATCTCATTAAAAAATCTAAGTCATCCACCTGTCAACTTGACCCTCTCCCTCCTGTGTTAGTTAAAGCCTGTCTTCCCTCGTTAGCACCTCTCATAACCAATATTATTCATTCCTCCCTGAACACTGGGATTGTTCCTGAAGCACTGAAAAAGGCTTCTGTTATTCCAGCTCTCAAAAAGCCTGGTGCAGACCCCAATAACTTTGATAATCTTCGCCCTATATCAAATCTCCCCTTTATTTCAAAAATTCTTGAAAAAGTTGTCGCCACCCAGCTTCATTTACATCTCAATGACCATAATCTCTATGAACAATTTCAATCTGGTTTCCGCCTCAATCATAGCACAGAAACTGCTCTGTTAAGAATTACCAATGACCTTCTGATGGCAGCTGATTCTGGTCTCCTATCCATTCTCATCCTTCTTGATCTTAGTGTGGCGTTTGATACCATTTCTCACAATATTCTCCTGAACCGGTTAGCTTCCATTGGTATTAGTCATACCCCACTTACCTGGTTTACCTCCTATCTCTCAGACCGCACTCAGTTTATCCAACTTAAATCCCATTCTTCAACTCTCTATCCTGTTTCTGCTGGTGTGCCCCAGGGTTCAGTATCGGGGCCTCTTTTATTCATTATGCTTCCTCTTGGTTATATATTCCGAAAATATAATATAAATTTTCACTGTTATGCCGATGACACCCAGCTCTACCTTTCTTCTAAACCCAATTCATCCCTCCCACCTACCTCCCTCTCAGACTGTCTTATTGAGATTAGATCCTGGTTCTCCTCCAATTTCCTCAAACTCAACAGTAATAAAACTGAAGTTTTACTTGTTGGTACACCATCTATCTAAACCAAATCCCACAGTTTTTCCATTAACACTGAAAATTCTCCCACCCTTCCCTCCCCTCAGGTTAAGAGTTTGGGTGTCATACTTGATAATACTCTTTCATTCCAGTCTCACATTAATTACATAACCCGGTCTGCTTCCTTCCATTTACGTAATATTCACCTACTCCGACCCTTCCTTCCTCCCCATGCTGCTGCCATCCTTGTCCATAGTCTTATTACGTCCCGTATTGATTACTGTAATTCCCTCCTATTTGGTCTCCCTAAAAGGTCCCTTCATAAACTCCAACTTCTTCAAAACTCTGCAGCTCGGGTCATAACTTGCACTCCGTTAAGTGCTCATATTACCCCAGTTCTTCAGCAGCTTCACTGGTCGCCCATAGAAGCCAGGATAAATTTTAAAATCTTACTTCTTACATACAAGTGTATCCATAAATCTGCTCCTTCATATTTGTGTGAGCTGCTCCATATCACCACTGTTTCCCGCCCTCTCAGATCATCATCTGCTATTCATCTTACTGTTCCGTCCTCACACCTTATTACTGTGGGGAACAGAGCTTTCAGTCGCTCTGCTCCTCGGCTCTGGAGCTCTCTTCCTCCTGCACTAAGAAATATTGACTCCCTCTCCGTATTTAAGACACAGCTCAAAACACATCTGTTTAAACTGGCTTATTTGCTTTAATGCTGATTTTATCTGTTGTCACGCTCTGTTTTGTAATTTTAACTTATTTTATGTATTTTATGACTACTGTTCCTTTTATTAATTGTGTTTTTTGTAAGGTGACCTTGGGTTTCTGAAAGGCGCCCTCAAATAAAATGTATTATTATTATTATTATTATTATTAATAATTATTATTATTATTAATACTGAGGCCTGTGGGGCACTATCAGCCACTGAGACAACAGACAAATTTCAGTGTTTTAACATATGAATATTCAATACTTAAGGGCTACTTGTTTAAATAATGGAGGTGAACGATACATCATAATTTTACATGATAATATCACAGATGATAGACTCAATGAATAGATTTTAGGTAGATGCTTGTGCATTCTTAAAGTCTGATATGTTGAACTGAACTGAGTGTGTCAGCTGTTCAAAGCCTCTCCCAGTCAGTGCTGCTGTCCATGCCTGTCTTACTGCACATGGTGTTATTAGCACAAACACTTTAAAGGTGAACATTTAGGACTTACTGCAAATGTTACTATGTCAAAGTTACTGTGACTCAAACAGAGGAAATTTAGATGTTTTTATTTCCACACCTCATTTATTAAAAAGTATTTAATAGCATATAACACCCAAAATATGCTTCGGTTCACATTTAACTCCAGAAAATCATCAATCAAAACATGGATATTACCTGACCACAGATTTGTGGTGACATCACTGCTCTTTTAACTGTTCGGTGTCTTTGTTTGTTTGCTGGTTGTAGAAATGGTTTATATGAGCTTTGAGCTGAGAGTCAGAGGTTTCTGTGGACACTGCTCATGTCGGCACTTATATTCCTGACCTTTTCTTATAACCGATTAAACATGATCTCCTCCCTTTTGCCCCCATTTTTGGTGGTGTAGGTACAAATGATCAGGCATGACATTCTCATAATAAATAAGATACTGCAAATAATTATTTCTGCGTTTGTGCGATTGAAGTGAATTGAAAATGTGTATGAAATGATGCTGTTTTAAAGATTTGGCCTAAATAATTTTGGAGTGAATGAGTCTAAACATGATGACCTAACTAGTGATACCCTGACACACACACACACACGCGCGCGCACGCGCACACACGCACACGCACACACACACACACACACACACACAGTATACTTCAAGAACAGTTTCCCGTCTAAAAATCTGTTTTCTGCATTATTCGCTTGTTTGTTACACATAAGACCTCCGTTGTTTACAGCGCTGTCAGCCGCTGATTTTTCCCTTTAAATACTTCCGAAAAGAAAACCTAATTTCTGCCGTTCAATAGGCTACTAAAATAATTTAAACTTTTTAACATTATGCAAAATTGCAAAACGCTTAGGTGTGTCTCTAATAAAACCTCTGTAATTTGCTCTGCTTCCATTCAGCAGCATCAGGTAATGTTCATTTGTTGATTAATGGTTTTCTTTCGGTTTTGATCTACTGCTGAATATTTTTATAAAATCGTTTTTCTGTTTTAGCCTCAGCTATGTTGACACAAAGGCATCTGCTGTGATGCTTACACATTAGATAAAGTCTCGAAAGTGTCAGCTTTCTTTTTATAGTTATAAAAATATGCAAATGTACTGATCTATGATCTGAATTATACTATTGACTGACTGTCTGAGGCTAATAGTTACACCAAAACTCTGTCCTGATAGTTTCCACTTTCTCTTTTGTATCACACATACTGAGACAATATTCGGGTTAAATAACCATGAAAACAATTTATTTATTCAGTTTAGAGGTTTACACATCATTATAATCACAGAGCCCGCTTCACTTGAATTGTCCACTTGATGGCGCAGTAGAGCAAATGAATCATCACAATGCTTCCAACCATGAGTCGACCAATTGGGTGGAAAGCTTCAGCTCATCATGAGGCTTCATCTCACCATCACTACAAAGAAGCCAAAACCCCTGCGTGACGACCCACTGCACCCTGCCTTCCTTTTGGCTCATGTGTGTCTTGTTTGCAGGTAATGGAGAGGCGGAGTTCCCGTTTACAATCAGTGACACTGGCAACACCTGGGCCAGTGTGCCAGGACTCTATATGAAAAGCCTTTAGGGCATAGTTTTAGTTGGCTCCCAGACACCAGGTTTGACTTTGGCTGTGTTAGCTTTGGTTTAATTTTGGCACTACTACATGCATCATCTTCCACTCATCCATTCCTTTACACACTACTAATGGTACTGATTACACACGCCACTGTTTGTTTTTGACAGTAGGGTTTCTTTTCTGTTTTATTTGTTTTAAAAGAATAAAGCAGCTTGGAATACATTCCTAACCATGTCTGGGCTTTTCTTTGTCATGACCATATGGCCCGGTTCGTGACACCCTGTTTTTCAGGCAGAGGAGAAAAAGAGGGGCTCGGTGTAAGATAAAGAAGCATTTTTTTTTAACTGTGAATCGTGCAAAGCTACTCTAGTAGAGTCCAAGAATAAGAATATCATGTTGAAAATGAACATGAGGATGATCAAAATGCATTTCCTCCAACAAATACATACTATAGAGAGCGGAGCTGCTTCATCATTTAAAAAACAAAACAAAGAAAACAACGTCTTTGGCTGAGCACAAACACAAGCGCTCAGGAATCAGATTAACCAACAACAGACAACAGCCAAGATTTGTTTCAACAGCTCACACTGTAAAAAGAATAACCCTATTCAAATTAAAAAAAATGATGTCCAGTTGTTACATCCAAAATATTTGGCTTTATAGAATCCAAATTGAGTCACTTGATATGACCTGATACTTTTATGTTGATATAAACAATATTACTAGACTTGACTGAAACTTTAAATTTTGCATTGATCCAAATTGATTTTTTTACATAGAACCATATTTTAATTATTGAACCAAGCTAATATATTGAAATTTAACCAACCTAATGTATTCACATCGAACCAAATTAACATGAACTAATATGTTTGTGTTGAAGCCAGGTAATTGATTTACATATATTCAAACTATAGTTTTTACATTTCATTTTATTTCAGTTCAAAAATGCTCTGCATTTCCTATAAAAAACAAGACAGTTGGCCAACCAATTATTTCAAAATTATTTATTGTTCCAAACCATTTTAACTATAATCAATAGAGAGGATTAGTAATATACAGATTTAGTGCTACGGCAGAAATGATTAGAGAAATGTTTGTTTTATAAAACCTGCAATCTTTTTAGAACTGTTATAAAACCTGCAACCTGTCTAAAACAGGCATAAAACCATTATAAAAACTCTTTTTAAACCAATTTGCAAGTACTCAAAAATGTTTATATGTGCACTGTGCCTGTACAATGTAAAAAAAAAAAAAAATCTACACATGTATCAATGAAATCAACTTCAATCTCCCTTTCAAATGGGTGTTCTTATAAATTTTGAATGTAGAATACCACTGCAGGCCAACCAAGCAAAATAACCAAGCACACATGCACATGCATGTGCACATACACATGCACACATGCATGCAAACACACTACTGTGCAGTGTTAAGTTCACAATTAAGTTTGCGAATCTTAGAGGTCATCTTGTTAAAGTCAAGCTCCATCATAATCTTTTGAAGAGCCTCAAAGGTGAACCTGAATCCTCGTGGATATTCCATATTAAGAGCATAACAGAGTCCAAAGACCATTGCCACTCCAGCTGCCACAGAAGGCAACTCATTCAGGACTTCCACACCATCAATGATTATCCTGATGTCTCGAGGCTGATGTAGGAGGCTTGAGTTGTCCCTGAAGACGAAGAGTGCCATGGTGGTACTCTGCAGCTCTTCCTCAGCTTCATCTTTCTGGGATATCTTGAGGTAAAATATGGAACAAAATGTACAAGTGAAGAACTGAAGTCTGGCACACCTGATAAATCTTTGACCATAATAAACTACTATTTTGATAGTTGTTTGGTCACAGACTATTAGAACAATTATTTGACTAATCAGATTGTGAATTGCATAATCATTAAATTAAATCAATGGTGGAACATTTTCATAAATGTTCCACAAAGCCCAAGAAAAAAAAAAGAAAACAATACAGAACCCTAAGATATTAACTTGATGAGTTGATTAATCGTTGCTGTCCTACATTAATCACTGCATTTAATAGCAGAGTTGTGAAATTTACATCAAGAGACTGCATCTCATGTAGAGACAGAACAGATATGGACATACCATGTATTCTTTTATCAAGTCCTCAACACATCAGCAAGGTGAATGAGAGGATAATGAGGGAGAGTCTAGATTATTATGAAATGTTTAAAAAGGATGTGCAGTGTAAATGCAAAATGATACCTGTTCAGATTAAATGAAAATGTATGCTTCAGCCATGGAATGGATGGAGCAATCTGTGGTTCTGAAAGCATACAGAAAAAAAAGAATAATGTTACTTCTCTATAAAACACATTACATAGAAAAACCAAGAAATACGTAACATGACATACCAAACAGTCTACAGACCAGCCATTAGCGACTAAGTTTGGCATACGGTCAATTTTTTGCTGTTAAAATTACAATTTCTTCAGAAAATGCACATTTTTCCGAGCCGCGCCTGAAAGTCAATTGAAGGAATTAGTCTTATGTCATTGATCTTATATGCTGGCGTGTTATTTCTGTCTCTAAATCATGCACATTAATAATTATCTTTTGCGCTCGGTGTACACACACATAACACACAGATATTTATATGAAGAGAGACAAACGTGCGTGCACAAACACAAGCTTGTGTCTAGAAACCGCGAGCTCACCAGAAAAATTCAAACGAAGCGGAGCACGGAGTTATACTATGAATGTTATGAACTATGAACTTATGCTAGCTAGCTGTATCCACCACCGATGCATCGTGGTAACGCTAGCTAGTTAGTATACTGGTAAAAAACGGCTTTTTGCCTAACTTGCATTCCCGACTGTGATGGTCGGTTTCTGGTAACCAGTTCTAACGTTGCGCAGGATAGCTAGCTAGCTTATAGCTAGCAGCTACAATCATGCAAAAATTAGGGGTGGCTGTCGACCCAGCTTAAATGGGGTTATTTTCTGCAATTTTGGCAATACAAATTATAAAAGCTTTTGTAACACACTTGGCTTTACTTACGTTTATTTTCAGATGAAATTAATCAAAGATGTGACACGATGTTTCCAGCAGCCATGCAGAATAAAAATGGGTCCCGGTCTATTTCTGGTGGGCGTGTTCAAGTGCAAATCACTTTGACTCAAATTAAAGATATTATCTGTTCAACATGAAAAGAAATATATGTTTTGAGAGAAATCAAAAACTTTGCGTTGTGTCCTTTGTACAGATATTTAGTTTCATCCAAATCAAAAGTGGTATTTTAAAATGCAAAAAGAAAGGGTTTCACAATCAAATCAATGATTTTATTCTGTTTTGAATGGCACTTATTAGATTGAATGAATGACTGCATGTTAGAGACTTTTTTCAGTGCAGAGTAAAGAGTAATTAGCTAACACTGTAACTGTTGGCCAGTAAAAACCCACATTTGCTAACTTTCACATTCAGCAGCTCATTAAGATACTTCAAATAAATCTAATTAAGACATTTAAATGTTGGTTGTATTTTCCTTCCCGATACATGTGAAAGGTTAAGACTTACATCTCCAAATGTAGTGGAACTGATTTGAACCAGAGGACTCAGCCACACTGTTACTATGTACTGCATAAACATGTTGTTTTTTGGTTTTTTGGGGTTTTTTGCCTGTCCCGTTTGGTTCTTTTACCATCAGAATTATTGTCTAAAGGTGAGGAAAGATGCCCAACGGATTTACTTTATCAAATTGACCATCCCAGCCTTGCCGTAATGGTCTATTTGATTCACCTTTTATTGTTTATTTTATTTATTTATTTATTTTCACTTGCTAGATACGGGACAGACTTGAATGAGGAAAAGAAAAGGGAGAAAGGAAGAGGGGGGAAAACAGCAGAGTGTGATCAAGGCCAGGTTTCTTAAGCAGTGGCTGCCCTACTGCATGTTTGAAAATTGCAGGAACCACACCAGAGGACAGACTGCTGTTAATAATGTCAAGGACAGACTGCCCTATACTAGGAAAGATTTCTTTTAAAAATCGTGGAGGGAAAGGATCCTGGGGGGAACCTGCGGGGTTAATATGACACCCCCCAGGGCAGCTGTGGCTACAACCGTAGCTTGCCTCCACCAGTGTGTGAATGCGAGAGTGAATGAATAGTGGCACTGTAAAGTGCTTTGGGTGCCTTGAAAAGCGCTATATAAATCCAATCCATTATTATTATTAAAATCAGCAGTGCAAGGGACAGAGACAGAGGGGTCAGAGTCAGGAGCTGTGATAAGAGGCCTGGTGGTGCCGACCTTTTCAATAAAAGATGATCATCATGTCTGGCGATTATACCTCAGCAGAGACTTTGTTTGGTGAATGACACAGGTCAGAAATAATAGAAACAAACTTCAGAGTGACAGACGAGCAACCACGCACACCAGCGCCATCTTGTTACCAGTAAGGTGTGAAGAACAGTTGGACCAAAGGTTCATTCAAGACTTTTTATGTGAAGGGAAGGAGTTTAAACTGGATTCTGGATTTATCAGAAAATCAGTTCAGTTCATTCTGTTTCAGGATGGCTGAGTGGTCTAAGGTGCTGTGTTTAGTGCTCACTCTCCCCTGGAGGTGTGGGTTTGAATCCCACTTGTAGCAGTTTCTGCTTCATTGTCTTTCTCGGTGTTCACATCTCCTCATTCCTGAAATGGTCTGCTCACATTCACGTCCAGTCCAAAAAGGCTAGGCAAGCCCCTGTACTGTCTCTGACAACTCAGGAAGTTAGCAGGTTTTTCCAGTGGTCCTCAGAACTTTCTATTCAGGCGCTGTGGAGAGCATCCTCACACAGAACATCACTTCCTGGTGTGGGAATAACTGTGTCCAGGATTGAAAAGCAGAGTGATCCATGCGTCAGAACGCGTTACAAATGCAAATACAGTATGATCCACAAATAAAACTTCCCTACAGGACATTTACACCAGGAGATGTTGGTCCAGAGCATCTCAGATATTAAAGGACTGGTCCCATCCCAGTAACAAAATGCTTCGACTTCTGCAATCAGGCAGAAGGTTCCACACCATCGGGGCCAAAACAGAGACTCAAGGAGGAGCTTCTCTCTTCAGGCCATACGAGTCCTAAATCAGAACATGCCCCCACTCCCCTCATAGCATCAATAAGTGACTGAAACAGGACCTTATATCAATCTGTTCACACTTCTCTGGTCACTCAGTTGAATTACTCTGTTTATATTACTCTGGCCACTTGTTTACTTGCACTGCTCTGTCAATACGTTGCTGTGCTAATATGGCACAAGACACGTTAACACTCCATTTGCACAATGTACATTTTCAGATTTTTGATTTAAAATGTCCAGACTTTTAAAATTTATTTACTTATTGTATATAATGTCTTTTTTTGTACAGTCAAAGGAGCAGTTCACTGTTTTTTTTTTGTAATTTAATGACTATGCATGTGACAAATAAAAAATCTCGAGTCTTGAACGTTATGCTCTCTCTTTCTAGGCCCTGCCAGTACTCTCGCTCCAGCATTTTGGATCAGCTGAAGGCTTTTGAGGGAGTTTTTATGACATCTGAAAATAGCAAATTGCAGTTTCCCAGGACTTGCATGAACAGTTCAACAGCAAAGCCCCAAATACCAAACAGGCTCATCAGGGATTTGAACCCAGGACCGTTTACACCCAAAGTGAAAAGGGAAAAGCTTCCTTAGGCATTTTCCAGGTCACAGCAGAGGTGTGCTTGCAGGCCGAGGAGGAGTGAGGTGCTGAGGCTGCTCCTGCTGTTCTCCAGCGAAGCCCAGGTGGCTGCTCTCAAAGCTGCCCACAGCAAAGAGGAGCAGCTTCAATTACATGTTTCTTAGATTGTCACAAATAAGCTTTCGTCTAATTTTCAGATGATCACTTTTAATTTTAAATTAAGAACCAATTTAGGTGGGTTATTTAGAGCTTCCAATGAGGTGCATGTATTTAGATCATGGCGGACAAAAAAAGAGTACCTGAAGAAAAACCCTGCAACATGAAGCATGCACCCACTGCAATCAACACAGTGGCATGAGCATATAGTCATACAGATGAGCATGACAGCGTCAAGCTTTATAACCACAAACCTTACACCACAAATTAAGTCAAATTTTGACCCTAAAATCTGAATTTTGCAGTTAAAATCATCACATAATTTTCATCTGTAATATTTTATTTCACTTGGTACATAAGTTACATGTGTGCATAATGCACTGAAATAGATTCCTTTGTGGTACTGAAGCACTAATGTTTACTGATGTTTATTTTTGTGTATCAGTAAAACTGATGTGCGTTTTTCCACATGCATATTCTTAATGTTGTGTGAGAGAGTTACACATTTATAATATATGATACATAACTGTGTATTGTAGTAGTTCTGTGTACAAGTTTGAATTGAATTCTCTTATTTAGTCTAAAATAAAACTCTGTGTTATCTTGTTAACATGAATAACAAATAATTACCTTAGAAAAACTTTTTGGAGAATTCAAATGGTAAACAATAAGAACAAGGCCAACGACATCCTTCATATCAGCTCTGTTAGCTGTCCCTGTATGAGGGACTATGGGAACATGTGTGCAGCTGCAGAGATTCTTTCAAATGGAGCCTAAACAACATGTGGCAGCTGAGAGGCTCTATAGACAACACGTGGGCTCGTCCAGGATTTGAACCCGGGACCTCTCACAGCCAAAGCGAGAATCTGATGCCACACAAATTATTTGTGCCGCTCCAAAAATAATTTCTGTCCACTATGAGATGAAGGAGAACAACAGCCTGATACCTGCAGGCCTGACAGCAGCAGATGTATCACTGCTGTAACACCTGTAACATTCAGCAGTCGTCTCATTGTTCTGACACACACAACAAACGTATTGACTACACTACACACTAACTACACAAGATTTGTGCTAAACGTGGCAAATCTCTCACATCTCAAACACGCCGTCACTCCTAAAACTTCCCCCTCCCTAAACAACTGTTGCAATATCATTTTTACCTATGAAGCGCCTTGAGGCGACTTTTGTTGTGATTTGGCGCTATACAAATAAAATTGACTTGAACTGAATTTTTTTTTTTTTTTTTTTTTTTTTGCCTGTCCCGTTTGGCTCTTTTGCCATCAGAATTGTTGTCTAAAGGCAAAGAAAGATGCCCAACGGATTTACTTTACCAAATTGACCATCCCAGCCTTGCCGTAATGGTCCATTTGATTCACCTTTTATTGTTTATTTTATTTTCACTTACTGAATACGGGACAGACTTGACTGGGGGAAAGAAGGGGAGAAAGAAAGAGGGAAAGAGAAACAGCTGAGAAGAGGGACGGGGGAGAAGGGCAAAAGACAAAAACCAACAGAACGGGCAGAGAAAAAAATGCATATTTCAATCACCTGGGTCACCTGCTGAGAAAGAAAAAAGAAAACAAGCAGAAGAGAACAAGAGTAATAGAATAAACAACATCACAATGATATATGGGAATATGACAGTAAATACTAAATATTAAACATTATTGTGCAGCACATAAGATCAACAGAACACAGTGTGCTTTGAGGTAGGAGCCAAAAAGGGTGTAGTTTGTGGGTGTGATCACCCGTGTGTACACCTGTGAGCATGGACGCGCTTGTTTTTTGTTTTTTAAAAGGTTCCTTCATGTAATAATCTGCTAGAGGGTGTGGGGGGGCCACAGCCCCGTCCTTCAGGGCATGAAGCAGGTATGGAGGAGATCAAAACTCCAGACATCCAGAGGCCCCCAGAACACAAGAGACCAAGGAAGACCAACAGAGGGGCAGCTGCGCCACTGTCCCAGAAAGAGCTGAGGAGAGTCCCAGATGAGGGCTCACCCAGCAGCCGCGGAGCAGAAGCCAGGGGGAGTTGCAGTGACGCGCCCGTGAGCTCCGCCGGCAGCCAGCCGCGCCTGAGTGACCGAGCCCCAGGCCGAGAGGCCGGGGGCACCCCACCTCCGAAGTGGCCCGAGCGAGCCCCAGGCTCCAGGCCCCGATAAGCGGCCGCCAAGGAGTGAGCCGGTGTGTACCTGGACGCCCACCCCCAGACACAAAGAACCACCAACACACCGATGTCCGAGGGGGACCGCCACTGGCAGGGGAAGTGGTGGTAGGGGGAGATAGGCCTCCATACCTTGGAGGGCCTGAGATGTCCCCAGAGAGGTGGCGCCTGACACCCAACCTGACATATAGACACAGACATACAGGCACACACAGATACAAACATCCATTCCCACCCTCATGCTCTCATATACACTTACTCCACACTCAACCAACGTGGAGACAGACATAAAGAGACGCTGTACACACGATCACACTCCCCAAGCGTACTCTACAAACCGGGTCTAGGTGCCCTTGCCCCTGGAGGGGGGAACTGCACCCAGACCCAGGTGGTGTTACCCTTTTCCCTGCGGTGGGGGGAGGCAGACCGCCCCGACTCTGCAGCAGCAGGAAGGCCCCACACTCCAGACCGCAGTCGGACGGCCAACTCCTCCTCCTAGCCCCCCCGCTCCAGCAGGTCGCAGAGAATGGGGGTAAGAGAAGACTCCAAACCTCCCTCCACCCGCTCATTGTAGTGTTGATGCATGTGTGTTCTAAGGTGCATTTAAAACCCAGGAGGGCTTGGAGCTACCTGCCAGAGAGCAGCAGGTAAGCGCATGGTCCCTCCTGCTAGCCCTCAATGTCTACGTGTATTTAAAATTGAGAGGTGGGCAACAATGCCAGGGGTGGGGTGTACACCCTGATGGTACTTTGGACTCCGTGTATCGTGCCCACCCCCAAGATCCTATATGTATGTGTAATGAGAGTGTGAGTAATGTGAATGTCTAAGTTGTGGGATAAAATTGAGGCAGAGGCAGCCAGAAGGGGACAGAGGGGGGGTAGCCTCCTCTGCACCCTGGTGACATACCCCTACTCCAAGGTCCTGCATGTGTGGGTGGTTGTGGTGGAGCGGGAAGAGGGAGGCAGCTGGAGATGGGGAGGGAAGGAAGGGAGGGGCAAGTGACCCTTCCCTGGGGCCAGCTCCCCCGCTGACCCCAGTAGGCACCCCCATACTCCGCGACCCGCCAGGGAAAGGGGGCCCAGGCCCATCCAGACCGGGGCCCAGCGCAGCAGCGCCTCCCGGCCCCACAGAGCCCGGGACAGTCCTCCCAACCCCACCACAGAGAAAACTGCACCCACCCCACCATCCACTCATCTTCCAGACTACATAAGACAATAAACACCCAGGCTGAGATCTTCCTCCACCTCTCCTGTATCTCCCCCTCCTGCAGAGGGAGCTCCTGAAGAGAGGAAAGCTCCTGCAAGATGTGACAATCTCCCCCACCAGTTGAAGAGCCCCCCAGGTGGCTCGATGCACCGGCGGCACCCCGCTCCAGGGCTGGGCCCCCATGCACCCACCCGCCCACAACCCCGGCAACACACCAACCAGGACCCAAGCCCCCGAGGCCCGGAACTGAATTTTTTGATTGGTTGACATGGTACATCTTTCGACCAATAGGAAAGGGTGGGGTTTTTGGGGTTTTTGCTTTTTTTGCTCACAGGCTTTCGAGCGTTTTCCTTATAAAACGCTGTTTTTACCGTTTCTTCCTGCAGTAAATATAAACAACCAGTATTCAGGAAGAAAACCAAACATTACAAATATTTTTATCATAACTCTGGTTTTACGTGGCCGATCAACACAATTTAAAAACTGGTAGAAAGTCCACACATTTTCCGTCAGTTGTTCCGTCTGTCCTGCTCACATCTCCAATGGTTATACACGTTGTCATTAACGTGGCTTCACTCCTCATCAGCCGCTTTGCTCGCTAAAACACCGGCACATAAGGACGCTGTCATAGCCTGTCAACGATGTTGATTAGCTGCGTATATACGAATGTGAATCGCATTACTGGCTGGACTATGGGATAAGGTGGCATCGTTCTGATCCCATACAGGAGCAGCCAGTCACTGACTAACACTGCAAAACAGGATTGTTACAGTTTTAATTTTAATTTCAATTCAGGTTGGATTTTTTTGTGCGCAACACAGATGTACTGTGCGCAGAGACCGTGCCTGCAGTGCGCAATTGCTCATGCCTGCAGCTTAGAGGGAACATTGGTCAGGCGTCAGTGTAGGAGAGCAGAGTGGAAGTGGAAGAAAGACAAATTGCAGGTTTCTTTTGAAATGTTAAAAGAATGTTGGAAATTTGATCAGAATACAGTGAAAATGAGAGAAACAGATATTTTTCTCAGATCATTGTGTTAAATTGTCATAATCCCCGTGTTCTTTAACACTATCAGCTCTATTCTAAACAACCCTGAAAGCCTCTGCTGACACATGTAATCAGTTCCTTTCTTTCTTTGTAAACAAGGTCGAGTCTGTCAGGTCAGCAATAGTACTTCCTGCAGACGACCCATCAGTGTTTATTCCATGACTGTAAACATGTTTCCATTTGTCACTTCAGTCTTTACTCTGAAATACAAGAAATGAGATCATGGCTCCAAATCTTTGTCGTTCAGACAATTCTTTATTTAACTTTTTTTTTAACTTTATTTAAGAACTTTAATAAAATACATTCAATAAAAACTTGAACAACAGGAAACTGATTTTTCATCCAACCACTGAAATAAAAGGTAACCACTGAACACAAACACTACAGAAGAACAATATATAAAGATTAAAATGGAACTACAGGAACATTTTGATTCATAGCCTCATTAGATCTTTAAGGAGAGCCGATCTGAAATCTGTGGAGCCTGATCTCCAGGGTTTTAAGTTGGACTCTGAAACCAGAAGAGGATGTTTCTCTCTCTTCAGATTCGCTGTCGTCCTGTGATGGGAACGATTTCAGCCCTGCGTGATCGCGCTGATGTTTGCACAGAGCAGATAATGAAGTGAATGTTTTGGCACATTGGTAACAGTGAAACAGTTTATTAGTAACGTGGGATTGTTTGTATGCAGAATATGAACTGAGATTACTGAAGCTCTTGTCACACTGCTCACAGCTGTAGTTTCCTTCCATGTGTGTACGTTCATGCTCGTTACAATTACTTGAATGTGAGAAGCTTTTGTCACAGTGTCTGCACTTGTATGGTTTCTCTCCTGTGTGGACTCGTTTGTGTGTTTTAAGGTCACCTGCAGTGGTGAAGGATGACCCACACTGATCACAGAGATGCTTTTTGACCCCACTGTGAAAGAGTTCATGTCGTTTTAAGTCACCTGACGTGGGGAAGCTTCTCCCACATTCTTTGCAGTATTTCAGTTTGTCGCCAGTGTGTTTACGTTGATGTATTTTTAGGCCGGCTTGCTGGCTGAAAGTCTAAAATACTTAGTCATTTGTTTAATTGTAATTTAGCATTATATAACTCACATATAAAACTATCAATTGTAATTTTAAATGGTTTAAAAGCATGTAGAAGAGCATATTTAGGCAAGTACATTTCTCCTTTTGTTATCAAGGAGCACAGACAAAAGGAAAAAAAAACTGAATCATTGGTCATTGGTCCCCACCAATGCCAAAACGAAATCTACGCCCACTGTCTCTTCCATTGCCGTTTCACTCCAAATGTAACAAATGTCCAACTCAGACACTGTTCTCAATTTGCATTCACACACAGTGAAGTTGCAGCTTGTTGGAAACGTGTTTGAGGAGCTCTTTAGCTTCCTTATTGTGCTTTTGTATTTCTTTAAGTTCATCTTTGCAGCCTTTCTTGGTCACCGTCGTTTCTTTCTTGAATACCTTCAACTTAATTTTCTCTTCTGCAAGTTCCTCTTGCACTTTCATCAGTTCCTTCTTCATGTTTTGAGTGTAACTCTTTGTATCTTCCATTTCTTTCTTTGCTTCGTGTATTTTAATTTTCTCTTCCTCCAACACTTTTTGAGCTTCCAACAATTCTTTCTTCATATTTTCAATCTCATTTTCTGCCTCGTCTTTACATTTTTTCTCCTCTTCAAGTTGTTGCTTCACATGCAGTAATTCCTTCCTTAGTGTTTCAGCTTCAGCCATTACATTTGCAGCTTCTTGTGTTTCCAACTGCATTTTCCTTTTTTCCTCTTCAAAAGCTTCCTGCACCTCCTGTAATTCCTGCATCACATTTCCTGCCTCCTTCTTTGCAGTTTGATATTTATTTTTGGCTTCTTGTGCTGTGCTTTTCTCTTCCTCCAATGCTTTTTGAGCTTCCAACACTTCTTTCTTCATGTTTTCATTCTCGTTTTCTGCCTGTTGTTTTCTCATCTTCTCTCCTTTAAGTTTGAGACCCACATGCAGTAATTCCTGCAATACTACTTCAGTTTCATACTTTGAATTTTTAGCTTCTCCTCTTGATTTTTCTGCCTCTTCTTTTAATTTGACATTTTCAGCCTGTATCATTTGAAATTTAAAATGTAATCAGCTGTACTGTATTGTGAGGTGAAGCACTCGCCGATCCTCTTCTCGATCTCCCTTGATTCATTTTGGCCTTTTAAACAAAGGAACCAACGTTTTGTAGAGGAGTGAAGTGAAGTTTTCGATGTTTCTTCGTCAGCTGTCGTTTGTCCTGCACAGAGATGCTGCTGTAGATGTGTCTCTAGCTGTGTCTGGATACAATGAAACATGCTGTAACTAAGTGCTTGTGTTGCACAGTTCTACTGAACATTCCATTTCATGCATGCTCCACCCACATGGTCAGGAATGTCAGGTGCTGCATCTCCAAATGCTGCTCCCGTTGCCTAGCAATAACAGCTGTTTACTTTTTGGGGTCTGGTTCATTGTTTAATAAAGAAAACATGTCCAAGTATTGGGTGCTGAGGCTCAGCGCATATTCTAGCCTGCTGTGTGGGTGGGCAGCTAGAAATCACTGGTGGGCAACATGAGTGAGGAGAAAACTGGAGCAGCCAAGCAGGGAGCTGCAGGTTGCTGGTTTGAGTCTCTGTTCAGATGCTGGTGTCTCCTCTCTCTGAGATGTCTGCAAACAGTCCCAGATAAAACAATAAGGATAATAAACAAACACGTGACTAAACTAACATTTATGACTCTGATGTGTTTCATGTGTAGCAGGATGGCCTCTATACAGCAGTCGCTGCAAGCATCCACATCGCCACACTTACTATTCTTTAAGCAGGCGTGCTAGGCTCCTCCTAAGGAAAGTGTGAAACTTCATTTCCTTCATGCTGGTGAACTTTTTACCAAATATTTTCATCAAAGCTTCTCCATCACTGACAGGGATTGTTTGGATCTTCACACTTATCTCCACCAACCCTAAAAAATGAGTCTCACTTTGCTCATATAATGCCAGGAGTGTCTCCATATTCCACAAAAGTCTATGCAAACATGTAACAGTATCCCATATTCATCGAAATATTATTGATATTATAACAAAAGCTGTCACCAACACAATTGTCCCAAGTGCTTTTTTAAACAGGATTTTCAACCAGAGGATTTCCCTATAGCTTAATTTTTTTAAAATATTTTGTACACAACAACAGAATCATTTCAGAAAAACTCAAAATGACTGGTGTCAATATTATTTGCCCCACAAAAAAGGTCAAATATAAAAAAATATTGCAAATATTGCACAGTTGAAAAAAAAAAGCACTACAGCTCAGTTGTTCCCGCCCTCCTTTGTCCTCCTGTTTTCTCCCCTCCCTCTCCCCTCCAACGAGGAGTTTGATGGTGTTACGGATTCAAATATTGGGGATGGATACAAGAGGAAAAACCACAATAACAACACTGGTCCGGCCGCGTTGAGTCAAACGATGATTTTAATGAATACACGCGTGGGAGATGGACACCGTACGCAGACAGCATCAGATCTCAAAATGGTGGAGCATTGATCAAACTCTTATAGCCTCTAGTGGCCCCCACCTAATCATAAAAGCCTAAACATTCACATCCTTTCTCTCACACAGCGCCTAAGCTACGACCTTGGCTCCCTGTTTATCTGCTCCTGCTGAGATGGGGCAGAAAACCTCTCCAGTATGTTCTGTTCTCTTCTAATCAGACAAATAAGGCGATGACTTTCTGCGAACACTATTTCTTATAACTCAGCAGTATAATGCATCATAAAACAATATCATTCATTCACAATAAATCAGCAGTCTAATGCAATGCAAATCAGTTTAACAAATGTAATAGTTATCACCTTCTTCTAATTCAGGAGAATAATGCAAACTAAAACTACATAATAATTCACAATCTTTAATTAGGGGTCTAACATGGCATAAAATAATATTATAATCCCACACTGGCAAACTTCTCCCGATGTTTCCACTGAAGGGGTTGGAAGCTAAAAAGCGCTGAAGGTTAGGTTTGGAGTAAATCATGGATGTGTGCACGTGTTTGTGTGCAGCTTGTAGTGCAAACGTGCGTGCAGAATTCATGCAGACATGTGTAACTGGTCGTTTTGAGGTAGAAGAGAGTGATGCGCGGTCAAGCTGGTAGTTGAAAGTGTCAGTCAGAGTAGAAGAGCATTGTGTAAAAATGCCAGTAATAACAGAAAAGTGCAAGTCAGTAATCGCATCACCCTGAAAAACCTGAGTAAGGAGTGCAGCTCCTGATGAAATGAGGAGCACTGAAAACCAGGAAATGGTGTTTCTGGAACAGTCTGATGACTGAAGCTGGATGTTTGAAGTCTCAGTGAACTGCTTGTCTTTTCCCCACAGCTCCTCCCTCAGCGATGTATATGGCTATATGTTATGAACAATGTGCTGATGTCCGTATCAGGTAACAAACAGCGTGACACAAACGGAGAACATTGTGTCCACTCGATAATACGCTGCTCTAAAAAGGCTCCATCCTGCAGGGAAGTCGTCCCAGCTTTACTCGCACAGCCTGCCAGCTCTGTTTGAACAGAAAGGACATCTGCACAAGAAACACAGCAGCCTGTCGCTCAGCACCAACCGCCTCACTGAGCGGATCAGTCTCAGGTACGACACGCCATCACAGATGCAGGGAAACAGGAGCTGTAGGTGCAGCAGTATTAATAATGTCATGTATGATGCTACCACCTGATTTTGAGGAAGGAGGATACTGTAAACCCAATTTTGTCTGCTTGTTCTGACCTGGATATTCTCTGTTGGCCACAGAAAGTTTGCCATATCTGTAAAGATTCCTGACACTAAAGGTTGTAGGAGGTGCAGTGTAGGTAAGCAATGCAGAGTTACTCTGGTCAGTCTGTTTGTTCACGGAGAACAACTGCAGACACTTAGTCCTGCTCTCTCTGTTTCAGCAAGAAACCCATACACAGATAGCACATTTCTGTGCGGGGCTGTCCCATCTGGCCTGGTTTTACTCTTGTGGTATGAGCCTCTTCAAAAGTTCATGCATCTAAAGGTTTGTACAGATATGTTGAACTTGCTACCTGAATAAATGTCTTCCTTTCTAACTCTAACCCGATTTCCACAATGCAAACCAGCCATTAAACCTGAATTACATAAAAGTAGACAGACAGCCTATCAAAATCTGAAGCATGCATTGTTTTTTAATAACATATGCATACTTTTTATTCAAGCCCAACAAGATTTTAGAGACTAAATAAAAGAAACGTTTTATAAACGCCGTCCAAAAACACCAACAGCACCTTCTCTGGGTCCAAGCTCGTGTAACTGAATGGTTACCATGTGTTTTCTGTGCTGCAGGAACAGTGTTATCAGCACACAGTTCAACGCCAGCATGCACCATTAGATCACATAGCAGACTAATTGACAGGTTTTTTGTGAATGTCTCACACATTTCATGAAGATAATGTATGTACTGTGAGAACAGAGCTCTGTGTTAAGCCTGTCTGCAGTCCTAACACAGTGCTGCTTGGAGAAACACGCCTGTGTCACAACATTATGGAAAAGTGGCATCAGTCCAAAGACGTGCAGTTAGGGGACAGGTTCATTGGAAACGCTAAATTGCCCATAGGTGTGAATGTGTGCGAATGGTTGTCTGTGTCTATGTGTTAGCCCTGCCACAGACTGGGACCTGTCCAGGGTGCACCCCGCCTCTCGCCCTAAGACAGCTGGGACAGGCTCCAGCCCCCCGCCACCCTGAAAAAGGATAAGCGGAAGCAGACGGATGGATGAAAGGATGGATGGACGGACGGATGGATGGATGGACGGATGGAAGGATGGATGGATGGATGGACGGAAGGATGGATGGATGGATGGAGGGACGGACGGATGGAAGGACGGATGGATGGATGGATGGATGGACGGACGGCTGGATGGATGGGTGGATGGACGGCTGGATGGATGGATGGACGGCTAGATAGACGGCTGGATGGACGGCTGGATGGGTGGATGGACGGATGGATGGATGGATGGACGGACGGACGGGTGGATGGATGGACGGCTGGATGGACGGCTGGATGGGTGGATGGACGGACGGGTGGATGGACGGATGGACAGATGGACGGATGGATGGGTGGATGGATGGCTGGATGGATGGATGGACGGCTAGATAGACGGCTGGATGGACGGCTGGATGGATGGATGGACGGATGGATGGATGGATGGACGGACGGACGGGTGGATGGATGGACGGCTGGATGGACGGCTGGATGGGTGGATGGACGGACGGGTGGATGGACGGATGGATGGGTGGATGGGTGGATGGATGGACGGACGGACGGGTGGATGGATGGACGGCTGGATGGACGGCTGGATGGGTGGATGGACGGACGGGTGGATGGACGGATGGATGGGTGGATGGATGGATGGATGGATGGGTGGGTGGGTGGATGGACGGATGGACGGAGGGATGGATGGATGGGTGGACGGCAGGACGGGTGGATGGATGGATGGCATTGGTTTATCTTTAATCTCAAGATTTAATAATCATACAAGAATTCTGTTGTGCTGTTTTGGACGGTTGTATGAACAGGTTCAGCTCAGGTTTAACAAGCATCACTTAACCATCATGAGAATTTATTTAGTTTTTCTTGTTTCCTTGGTGACTGTTTCACAGCAACTCGCCATCAGGCTCCCAGATTCTCTTCCGATATTTGAACTGCTGGTGTTGGCAACAGATGAGTTTCCTCAGCTGTGTGTTGGAGTGAGAGACTGTAGTAATGATAAACCACCAACCGGCCAACAGCTCAGGTTTGATATTATAAAGCTGAACGGCGCTCCTGTTCCAGTGCCAGGTAGGACCGTTTCTGAATTTCTCTGCTGACTTCCTGAAGCTTCAAGCTTCAACTTGTTTCAACAAGCTTCCTTCTTTCCGTGCGTCAGGAGATAGTGGAGCACTCAGAGCCGTGCAGGTAACCCAAGCTGGACCGAGACACTGTTCTCATCACCTTGGAAAGTAAGTCCCCTCGCATATTGTGAATCCTTCAAATGTCTTTCGTGCTCATTCTCAATCTGTGTACCGTTTGGACAGGAACTGTAAAGATCGTGAACCTGCAAGGACTTCCATCCAGACAGCTGGCTGCAGAAATAGTCTTTGACTTCCCCATTGAAACACTAGGTAGAAATAATGATGTGACAAACAGAGTGAATGAGAGCTGATGTGTGTCCTGAAAGCTGAGTGACACCTCCTGTTCTGTCAGTCTGCTTGCAGGATAGTGTGCTGGCGTTCTGGAAGCATGGCCTCAAAGGGAGGAGTTTCCATTCAGATGAGGTGATGAACTAGTAAATTCATCCAACGTTGGCTGAGCTCGTATCATGTGCTTATCATATTTGTTCTAAGTCATTACACATGTGAATTTTCACTTTATGTGCAGGTAACACAAGAAATTACAGATGAGAGTCGTGTGTTCAGAGTTCTGGGAACAAACAGGTATGTTAACAGTATGCTGACAAGAGCTATCAATCACTGTGAGAAACTAGTAATCCTAGTACATCAGAAGTAATCACGATATTATTTTTCTTGATACTATTGTTAATAGACGTGGAAGTGATTTTCAGAGTAGCATGTGTAACTAGCTTGAATACTACTTGCATTAATGGTAGCATTAAAGCAGGAGTCACACTAGAGTGTTTGTTCTGTTGGTTACTCAGATCCAAGGATTTAGGAAATGCAGCCTATGTGTTTGCATGCAGCCCTCCAAAAAAACCAGCCATTAAAGTTACCAACTACCGTCTACTTTTGTACAGACACTTTGTACAGAAAACTACTTTCCTTAGTGCTAATTTTCTTTATGCTAGTGCCAAATCACAACAATAGTCACTTCAAGACACTGTATATTATAAGGTAAAGGCCCTGCAATTATGGTGCACAAAGGTGAAAAACTCCCTTTTAGCAGGTGAAAACCTGAACCAGGCTGGGGGAGGGGCGGGCATCTGCTGTGATTGGTTGGGGGGTGAGAGGAGGAAGACGGGACAAAGACAATCTGGGGAAGAGAGCCAGAGAATATTCTCAACTAATGATTGAATGCAGAGAGGTGTATAAACAGATAGTGAGTGAAAAGGGTGACTGAAGAAGAAACACTTGGTGCATCATGGGAACCCGCCAGTAGCCTAGACTTAGGCTAACTAAGGGAGGATTTAGAGAAGAAAGGAAAGTTTGAAGCCTAATGTTAAAAGTAGAGAGGGTGTCCGTCTCCCAAACCCAAACTGGAAGCTGGTTCCACAGAAGTGGTGGCTGTGGCTCAGGTGGGTGAGCCGGTCACCTACTCCCCGTCTACATGCCAGATATCCTGCATGAAAGTTGCTCTCCGGTGCATCCGTCAGAGTATGAATGGGTGTGAACGGGTGAATGAGGCAAGCTTTGAGTGCTCAGAGTAGAAAAGCACTATATAAGAAGCGGTCCATTTACCATTTACCAAGAGGGGCCTGGAAACCGAAGGGTCTGGCTCCCATTTTACTTTTAAATACTCGGAGCGAAGTGCTCTAATGGGGTGATATGGTACTATAAGGTCATTAAGATAAGACAGGGGCTGATTATTCAACACCTTTTATGTGAGGATTTTGAATCTTTTATTCTGGAGCCAATAAATGTTCTGTTTCTAGTCCCTGTCAGGACTCTCGCTGCAGCATTTTGGATTAACTGAGAGCTTTTAGGACATCCTGATAATAACCTCAGCACTTCCTTTTGATCATTTTTGTGGGGGGAGGGGACATTAACACCAGGTTTTCTCAAACAATTGACACACAACCTGTGAAAATAAATAATTTCAGTAACTACAAGTGTGTGTTTACATTTAGATCGTATAGATATCTGGCATTAAAGCTCAGTCTTCAGAAAATGTCCTTTTCTTTTTGATTTCTTTCAGAGCAGTCTGGAATTGATTTTTGACTAAATAATTAAAACTAATAATAATATATTACTATATTATATTACTAACAAATCCAGGACACCCCTGTTGATCCAGTAGCTCTTAATGAAGTTTGAAATAAGAATCGTGGTGAGTTCATTAGAAATATTTCACAATTTCTTTTTTAAATCAGTCATTACTGGAATCATCTGAAGTGCAAAAACAGTGGGATTATATATGAGAAGGACGGACTCAAAGACTGTCGTGTATCACATATATATTACATAGATGTCCAAAATCAATGCATCATTAATGAAACTGAAACAAAAGTACTGAATTTCATGTGGAAGACCAAACCTCAGCATTCAGGAATGTCTTATACAGGAGCAAAGATAATGGACGTTACCCGGAGTTTTCCACTGTGAAACCAGGAATAACAGCTTAAAAATGTTGTTGGATTTCTGTGATCTAAATCATTGTCAGCCTGGCAGGCAAATAGCGTGGACACCAAAGTTTGTGAACGTGATAACCTGAGAACAAAGACAAGTAGGATTTTAAATCGGTACCATAGGTGTGTCTACTGGGAGGCTGAGGCTTAGCGCTGGTGGCTGCCAGTACTAAGTATTATTATACAACTGTGCCAACCCTTATTTAGTTGATCTTATCTTCTTTCCTTGTGTTTCAGTTAGTTTTTACTCAAACTGGGTGTAGAAGGAATCCTCGCAAAGGTTTCTTTTTCTTCTCTGTTATGTTTTATGTATTTCTCAGCTCTTTGCTTCCTTTTTTCTACTTTAAACTTGTTTGTATGCTGTTGTGTAAATGTTCACACTTATCACAAAGTTTAAAAAAGTAGTAGGCGTGGTGATGAGCAGGAACAGGAGTAAAACTCCAGTAAGTGTACCAGTACTGTACCAGTGTGTAGCATTAAAGTCAAACTACAGTGGTATGTAGTATCAGTAGAGTAGTGGTAGTACTAGAGGTGGGAGGAGTAGAAGCAGGTGGAGGCACTGGCTTTAGGTTAGTACTGCCTTTCTCTGGTTCTCCTTTACAACTCATCTCATTCTCATTTGCTGACAATGGGCAGAGACATCATCCTTCAGAGCACACCGACTGATGACCCGTCAGCACTGAGCAGCCTGTAACATCCTGACAGGACACGAAAGCAGCTACTGAGAGAGGACACGGGCTTCTCTTTCGACGGTGTTACCAAAAGAAAAGCACAGCCTGT
Source organism: Simochromis diagramma (assembly GCF_900408965.1). NCBI lineage: Eukaryota > Metazoa > Chordata > Actinopteri > Cichliformes > Cichlidae > Simochromis > Simochromis diagramma. The sequence goes on along the minus strand of NW_024387499.1, from coordinate 221 downwards.
CTGTAACTGTGGGGTGGAAACGATGCTCTGTTTCACTGAGGCTGTGCCAGGAAACGGTTCAATGCTGGGAATGACAAATGTTAGGAAGGTATCCTGCTGACTGTCCAGCCTTCACCTGTACACAAGACACCTGTCAAGGTCCTCGCTGGGGTTATAGTTGATAAAGCTTTCTAGCTTTTCTTGTCTAGTCAGCTTACCGCTTAAATCAGACCTTTCTGTTA
>NW_024387498.1:0-20654 GCF_900408965.1 Simochromis diagramma | reverse complement strand
CACTGTCACTGTCCAGCTCGATGATGTGCCAGATCTAGATATTCGTTCTACATTTGCATGTGTGATACTAATTTACTTCAAGCCTTTGTGAAATCTAATCTAAATTAAGTAATTTTTATATAAAGTGTAAATACCCCCCCCCCCCCCAAAAAATGCAGATTTTTTATGCAATATATTTGCAACATACTAAAACGGATTTTTTTTTTCCTCTATAAGCTTGATGGTAATAAACACCTCACTGAGCAGCAGAAGGATGACATCAACAATTGGCCATTTCCTGGGACTTGCCACCTGTTAGTGCGAGAAAACCGCAGATGGCTGCTTCCAACAGCTTCTCCATCATGCAGTAAGATTGCCCTTTAAAAAATTTTTTTTAGATTGTCATCACCTAAGCAAATGCCCATGTGGTTATTTTAATTATTGTTTTAGGGTATAGGCCGAACTAAAAGGCAGACAAACACATCAGAAAAGGTCTGAAGGACACCGCGATTGTTGACTATGCTTCAACAAAGACCTGACACAGCCTCAGTGGTCTTTCCCCAGCATGAAGACAGCATTCTATGCACAGGTCATTTTCATGCATTTCTTATATGCCAACACAGTGACAGGCTAGATGGCATGATAGTTAATGCTGCTTTTAGGGGAGGCTGTAGCTCAGGGGTAGAGCAGGTTCATCTACTGATCAGCAGTTTGTTAAGTCCCTGGCTCCCCGTCTGTTATGAATTTTTGGTGGAGTACAGAAAATAACAATTGTGTTGTGACAATGATAATTGTTGTTAGAAAAAACTTTGAAGTCTGTGGAGAGTAGAAAATTAAGAATCAGTCCTTTTACATTTATACTTTAAGTGAGACAAAATGATTGATTGATAATACTTTATTCATCATGAGGAAAATTCTTTTAACGGCTGCCAGTAATCCAGTGCCATCATGAGCACCCCCATAGAATACACCATATATAAATGCCAAGTGTCGGAAAAAAAGTCCCTTCCAAATTTAACATGTAAAAAAACTGTATTGAGGCAGTTGCATTCTTAAGTGTGTCTCTGAAATCTCATTTTAGGCTGTTCTTAGCCACATTTGTTTGGCCAGGAGATGAGGGCGATGATGAAGACCATGATGATCCACCTTACCCACACAAGCATCCAAATGCAAAACAGTGTGGATTTCTGAAGACCTACATTGAAACGGCGAGGTGTAATTGCATTGTGATTCAAAAAATTTGTGTCTAATTTGATTTCTAATGCATTGATTATTTTACAGCCACTCCACTTCCAGCTCAGCCAGCTGATGAGGTTTTTGGCGTGGTGGGAAATTCCGACGTGGTCACCATGAAGGTTGAAGTGTCACAGCAGCCTACCTCATCCTCTACATGTTTTTGGAACGTTGCGTGTGCCTGGGCACTTCCTACGCGTACATGTATTTTCCACAACTGTTGATGATTGCATTGCAAACTTGTGCCACAGTTTCGGCCTTATTAAAGCAATTTGTAGACACTGGATGTCGAAAATAAACTTGCTAAACCATGCTTGAAAAAATGTTTTACATAGCCAAAAGTTTCACTGTTACTTAGGCTTATTGATTTTTTGGGACTATTGTTTATGCGAGTTTAATATAAAAATGAAAGTTACAGTTCCACCATTAACATTTATATTTGAAGTTAGGAACTAATGATTGTGTTATTTCAGGTTTCAGTCATTGTCATGCATCCGATTCACATTCTCTTTGTTTGAAGCAGTTTCTTGGATTACACGAGGTGAAAAAAAAGTAGATTAATACCAAAGCTGTATTTAAATGTTACACACAGTCCAATGATGTTGATATATGTTAATAAAAAATCTGCCACACCTGTCAGCTGTGGTCACGCTATTATTACCGCATGCAGGACAGCTAACACACATCAAAACTTACGTTCTACAGTCATGAGAGTTTTTGTCACTTTCAAGCTGTTACACAATAAAGTCAAGTTTTGGGCTATGAAAACTGGATGATAATTTTCCGGATTATTTTTAGGTTGTTTGAACTCTTTTGTAAAAGGAAATATGCTTGAACACCCCAAATTGAAATCCAGAAGTTGTCAAGGACATGGATTTGGCAGCAGCAGTTATTGGACTTAAATACAAGTTACATTCTAGACTCCATCACAGTTAAGAAAAAGAATTCTGTCAGACCTGTAAATAAAGGAGATTATTGAAATGGTTTGCTTTAAAATCAAATAAAACATAGAAATCAGCAAGAATAGGCATGATGGCACCTAAACAAAATTTTATGAGCTATTATTAAACAAAGGACTTACTGAGACAGGAAAGCATTTATCATGTTACCTTTGCATTAACTGACAGAATATCAGGAAATATGGTTTAGTAAAACTCATCAAACACAAAATGCAATTAACATTAAAAAAATAATATTGATGTAGACTTTTAGTAACTGTCCTTGGATACAAAAACTTATAATTCAACATAATGTAAACTTTAGGGAAGCTTATTTTCAACCATCACTAGAGAAAGCTACTCAATCCTGCCTTGTTCTCCTGAAGAATGCCTTCACATACTGGAGAAGGGAGCGAGCCGCGATGTTCATCCAACTCTTTTCATGATGTTGCGTTTGTGATCATTTGTGAGGTCACACAAAAGGCTGGGATGAGCCAAAGTTCTACAAGTGGTGCCTCCATCACTTGTGATGCTACTCCATCTGTTTCCCTTCCATTCTGTGTTTCTTGTGCGCAGTTGTTGAGAGTGTAGTTCAATTCGTCTCATGGCGCCGCTTCAACAGTGCGACACCTTCACGAGGGGCGACCAGGATTTCAAACACATTTGATTTTCTTGTGATTGCTGATCCAGGCTGGTTGTGAGGGTGTTAATCGCTTCTCGTTACCCGTGTGTGCTATCACGATGCACGGACACAGATTATGGCGAAACTCGGGTTGATCCCCAAAACAGTCCACACGAGTGAAAAAAATGGTTCTCATAATGTCCAAAAATCACACAGTGTGCCCAAATTAAGCTCACGCTTGGTCCTATACAATTTTTACTAGAAATACAGCTGCTTCTCTGCAGACGATAAGTCTGAGTTGAGTAATTTTTTAATCTTACTTCAAATCTTTTTTATTTCTCCTTGTAATCTGTATTTTTTATTTCGATCACCTTGGACCTGAAATTATCTTTCTTTGTGTATCTCTATCAGCATGGACCAACATGTGAATAATAGCCTTGCTGAGGCCATGCAATCGTGGCCCATCGTTCAAAAATGAATGCCCAATCATTCTGCCTGCTACCACAAATAAGTCACTGTCTGCCAACATCTGAGAAGTAGAAGGCACTAGATGGTTCTCTTGTCCTTCAAAGAGAAGGGTCATGTTGGCTGCACCTGGAGAAGAACAGTACAAGAAAAATAAAAAAGGTATAGCTTTATCTATTGACGTAAGTAGTTGATTAATGAAGTTGTCAAACATGATGCAAATACTTCAATCTTTTTTTCTTTTTTTTTAATTTCTGGAGTAAATTTCTTGATGGATTATTTTAAAAACTCATCTCACATTAATTAAGAAAAGGATATAGAACAATACCGCTATGGATGTTAAGCCATGTTGCAACTTTAGCATTGCCTGCTGAAAAAATGTCTCTGGACCCCCAGTGCCAACAGCTGTGTCACCTATTTTAAAATTGGGAAAAAAGAAAAAGACAACAACACAAGTAAAAGTTAGCAAACTGCTTTACAGCACCCTTTAATGGAAAAATTCTCATTTACCAAGTTGGAATGTTAAACAGCCTTTAAAGAAACTAACTGAATCGATGCTTCACACATAAGCATTACCTTGTAAAGAACAACGAAAAGGTCCTGGCCCATCAATCTGTGGTCTTTTGTAGAAAGCAATGATCTCTCGGCATCTGGGATGTTTGATCCTTGTCGAATGTCATGATAGCTGTGATTTTTGGGGTTTCTCCTCCTTTTCCTTTAAGAAGATGCCTCTTAAACAAAACTGCAGCATCTGGGGGATCACTGGCCTTTTTCACTGTTTACTAAAAAGATAAAGTACATTGTATGCAAAAATAACATTTTGTACTGTAAACCCAGTAAGCCAAAAAATTAAGGCCCAGCACACTTTCTGGTAAGCACGTCAATTTGGAATTTTAAATATACTCTGACATTTGGTATGAAAAGTACCTTCCTTATTGTTGGCTGGGATGTCAGTGTTCATCAGCAGCAACATTGAGAAGTGTGTCTCTGACTTCATGTGCTGCGTGATGCAGGTCATCCACTTCACTTTACCCAAAGTGTTGCAAAAGAAAAAAACACATCAGTGTTTAAACAGATCGATCGATCGATAGATGGATGCAGGAATACTGTCAATAAAAGATAAGGTCACCTAAACAATGCACTCTAAAGAAGCAAAAGTATATTGTGAAAATGCCAGGATGAACACTGATAAAAGCTCATCCATGTGGTCAACATGATCATAGAAGATGAACAGGTTAGATAAGGATGAGCCCCTGCTATGACATGATGCAAGACAGAAGCAAGCAACTATAAATGTGCTACACATAGCATTTGTTTAGTGTTGTCCAAACTCAATAGAACTTACCGATCACCACATTGTACTGGCCATGCAAGGACCAAGTCATCCTGGAGGATAATGATTTCCACAAAACAGGACAAGAAGGCTTAACGAGGATATTGCAATTAACAAGTGTATTTATTTTAGTCCTAGCACAGATGAACAGTCCAAATTCTAGCACAGAATGCCCACAGGTAATTAGCAAATAATGAAACAGTTGAACAAAGATCTGCTTGGAATTTGTATTGTCCATATTACAATGTTAAATATATCTGGGAACCTCACCTCCAATTGAACTTCATTCTGATGTGCCTGGTCAGTCATGCTTTCACACGCGGCTTCCGGGTAAAGGAATATAATGGTTACATTACACATTTATGGTAGCTACATGCTGCTCACGATTTGTTTATTTAGGAGCAAACTAGGGGACCAACGCCCCTCATGGGGACACTCCAATGGGCATAAAGTTTTGGACTCTCCACCATTGCTCTAAAGCAGGGGTGTCAAACTCAAATACACAGTGGGCCAAAATTCAAAACTGGAACCAAGTCGCGGGCTAACGTTAATATTTCTTCTTGAAATATATTTGTTCCTACAGATATAAGAATGAAATCTTTCTTATGGACTCAAACACGTTTTGCTAAAAAACTGGATATGGAACAAGCAAAGCTTAATACTAAACGATATATATATTAGCTGTATAATACCAGTAGGCCAGCTCTGATAGTAATTTGGTATGGCTTCGCGGGCCAAATGTAATTAGGCTGCGGGCCAGGGTTTGACACCTATGCTCTAAAGAAACGAAGAAGCTTCTCAGATGAGAGGTGGCACATCTTCAAGAAAACTTATAGAAGTCCAGATGTTTTCTTTGCAAACTCTTTAGACTACAATGACTGGGATAACTGAGAAACTTCACAGACATTTAGAGCAAAACGTACGACTGATTTCAGCACATACATTGACTCTGGAAATTCACCCAAGTAGTCTTGGGTAAAGCATAATATTCTGTCCTTCCATTTGAAAGTAGTAAAAAGAATACAACTTAAAAAGTTTTAGTTTTTAGCAAAGGTGGTAGCAATGTTTGTTTTACTGTTGAATTTGGCTTACTTGTACACAGTTTTCTACGTGACAAACAAGTAGCTGAAGAGGCATAGTCACACCACAGGTCTTGCACTGAGACTTCGGCATTTTGCTGAATTCTGCAGCATCATGTGGAAGAGGTGTAGTATCAATTTTTTCTTGGAGAGGGACAATATAAAGAGTATTTTTTCCATTGTTGGTGGCCATCTTGAGCGTCTTGGCTGTGTAGCCTTGTGTTCCCTGAGATACTACAGAGAGATTTCTCTGTCCGCTACCACCTAGAATATGGAACAAAAACCAAGTAATGCATTCGCAATACAGCAATGTTCTAAAAGTTGAGATCATAAAGTACAAATAAATCCATAACATTATGGAACACTACTCTTGTATAGCAATGTCTTTAAAAACTACCTTGTAGCAACCTATACTTTTCATTTTTAAACAATGCTTAAAATGTTGAATGAATCACTAGACCAGAACAATATTTCATTCATAAATATATTCCGAATATTCAGTTTTTAATTAGGTGGTGCTGTACTGTTGATGTTATACCTGTAAACAATGGAAGTGTATTGATGTGCATCTTATGCCTTTATTGCTTTTCAATCACAATGCACAAAAAAAGTGAGTTAATCTAAAAAAAAAAAGACCATGCCTACAAATTTGAAAACTAAATAATAAAAGCCATATCAGTGTTCCATAAGTTATTCTCGGAAGAAGTGTTAGAAATGTTTTAATTAGACAAAAAAGCTTCTTCTAAAACTTATCCGGATGCTTTTGGCTCTAAGTAAATGTCTTCTATTAACTCAGACACAAAGTCGGGGAGTTAAAATGACTTACCTCCTGCTTTATACAAGAGCCATCCACCAGTTAGGGCCTTCAGCTTCGGATACTCTTCATGCAGAGCTACAGTAATCTAAATTAGGGTTAAAAGAAATCAAACATTTCCTCATTAGTTTGTCAAGTCAAATTGTAACATTTTTAAAGTTTTAAAGTTTAAAATTAGATTTTTTTTGACAAGATAAAGGCATCTAAAATTGAGAAAAGTACTTCTTCATGATCAGCATTGTCAGCTATGCTGAGAGTTCGCCTTCCAAGTCCAGCTTGAAGAAGCCGTATTTCATTCTTTGGGGTTTTTGTCGTGGAGTCAGGCAAAAGACAGAATTGCAACTGAAGGTTGCGAACTGCATGTATGACATTACTAGGAGCTGGGAAAGGCCTCTTTCCTTTGCATTGCCTTCTTTGAAACATTGCTGGAAATGACCTGTAAATAAGATTATACATTTGAGGCATTAAACACTTTGCCAAATTCTTCCAAATTAAAGCAAGGCTACTCATCTGATTGGAAAAGTACTGCATTACTGTTAAGGTGAAATGTCATAACGATGTTTAAGGAGGATCCAAGTGCATAGGTAATTTGCAGAGCAGGTTGTTTAAATAAAAAGATGACTTACATAAAAGAGAGTAAGAGTAAAAGCTGAACACACAATAGAGACAAATCATGGATGCAGCATTTTACTTTGTGCATGCCAGGTTAAAGCCTATGAATTACATTTTTAAACCAAAACCAAAGAGTAACTCAAAACCAAAAGGGTTGCTTGAATCCAGTATTCATTATATCCTTGTCAGTACCGATTTTATGTCTTCTCCAGAATACAGGGAAAAGAATATTAAAAATATGAACAACTGAAATACAAACCTAATTATCTGGGCTTCTACTTTACTGAATATCTTAGATTACTGTTCCATAACACTCCTCCCCCCCCAAAAAAGAATGGAGTAGCATTACTGGCAAATTTCTTTTTCTTTTTACCTTTGCATTTCTATTTGGGTGCTCACTCTTGGGGTTTGCTGAGGCACTGTCGCAGTAACAGATGTGGTTGCAGTTCCACTCCTAATATCAGACTGGGAAGTTGACAGAATTCCCACAAGATTCAGTATAGCCTTCTCTATTGCAGTCTTTGGCTCCTGTTGAAAATAAATTTATATGTTATTGAACATCTGCATCTTCATTTAAACAATACCATATGGTTTCCCGATATATCACTTTTCCCTTATTAACCTAATATTAAAATAGTTAACAGTATAACTAATAGTCATGAGTGAGAGTTTAAAAGAACACTAAGGAAGCTTGTTAAGCCATAATTACAGTGGTAGAAGAAAATTGAAATCAGATACTTTATACACGCACATATATTTGTGCTGTCAGCAGTAATCTCCTTAAAATGACATTAACCGATTTTCCGTTAGCAAGTTAGCGCAGCATAACACGTTAGCGCGGTTTGCTCATTAATGCGTTTAGCAGCTACTGAAAGTTAAGCTAGGTCCCCTAACTTGCAGTAGCTGCTGAAAGTTGTTGTATACTGTAATTACTGTAGTATTACTCTAACACGAACTCGGGGGTGACCTGGGACCAGTGCTAAGGTTGACATGGCATTGACCAATCAGCTTAAAGGAAGAAAAATAGGGTCAAAATTCGTACTTGTAACTTGCAGGGGTTTTTTTTCTAAGTCCACACACGCACAAATCTTTTTCACACACGCACAAATCTTTTTCACACACGCACAAATCTTTTTCACACACACACAAATCTTTTTCACACATACAAATCTTTTTTACGCACGCACAAATCTTTTTTACACATACAAATCTTTTTCACACATACAAATCTTTTTTACGCACGCACAAATCTTTTTTACAAGTACAAAACCGATTTACAAGTACAAAATATTTATGACCACATTTTGAGCCCATACACCTCAGCCTGTGGAATATTCACCTGAAATACACACACACAACAGTTTTACTGCAATAACAGCTCCATAAGGTACCTCCCATTCCCAGCAACACACCATCTGTGTTTAAGGTGGAGTGGATGAAGAGTTGTCAATAAGAACAGACAGATGAAGGTGAACGAATGCTCCAACATGTGAGATAAAGGCTCTGTACTTGTGCTGGTAGATGTCTGGGTCTGGGCTGGTTCTGATGTCCAGGTCGTCCCATAGACAGCCGTGCAGCACCGCGTACCTCACCACTCCAATCCTGTTTTTAATCTACAGGGAAACCAAGAAGGCTCACTGCTCTGTGCAAGCAAATATGTTTTTGAAAGCTGTCGTGATTTCCTCAAACTACCAGTCTTTTACATCTTGTACAAGCACATCAGACATTATCAGGAAATAATGCTTTTTTTCTTCTTTGAAAGCTGTGATGCTGCTTGGAGACATAATTACAAAAGTAACGTGTTCAGCAGCAGCAGCTCAGAGCTGGAAGTACAAGTGTGGCAACATGTGGCCAGAGTGGTGACAGAGCTGAACACTAACCTCTGTTATGGTGGATAAATAATGCAGCTGCATTATTAAGGCTCCTCATGGCTCTACAATACATGCATGAGCAAAGGACAAGAATCCCAACTAGGAGTAGAGCCGAACCTCACTAAGGGATTCAGAAAGGCACAAGTAACGTGTTTTTTACGAATATTTTTTTTAGAACAAACACTTAAAAAAAACAAAAAAAAAAAAACGGGTGCGCGTCCCAATCAGCCAGGATTTTGGGTGAGCTCATTGTGAAACCTGGCTCCACCCTATCATGTGATATCCTGAGGTCAGATGGCCCAGGATGTGAGTGGGCGTTAAGGCGTCTGGGGAGGGATCTCAAAACTGGATTATAGATGGCAGAGAGTTGGTGTCGTAAGCCCCGCCTCTGTTCAAAGATGGTCGCTCACAGTGGACATAGATGCTTCTTTCACTCCTCTTTCAAACCATCTGTCCTCTCTGTCCAAAATGTGAACACTGGCATCCTCAAAGAGTGACCTTTGACCTTTAGATGCAGATGGACTGCTGAGTCTTGTCCTGTGGAGGTGGCTCTTCTGTGTTTTGCGCTTGTGAAGTGGCTGTTTGGTCTCTCCAATGTAGAGGTCTGGGCATTCTTCGCTGCACTGTACAGCAAACACCACATTGTTAAGTTTGTGTTTAGGAGTTTTGTCTTTGTTGTTTGAGTGACTGAATCAGGAACTCTGCCTCCTTTTGTTCTCACACTGGGTTTAATGAAAGAAGGTTTCTGTTTGTCCATTAAAGTTCTTTGTTGTGATCTTTTAAAGGATCCTGTGATGATCCAGAGCCTGGCTTGTCTCCAGGAGTCTCTCAGTGACCTGAGCAGCAGCTACAGCTCTGCTGGCCTCTGTGTTCACCCTGCAGGAGACGTGGAGACCCGAGCTCACCTTCTGCAGCACTTAGACACAGCTGCAGTGAGGGAAGGTGAGTCATCCTTTAGCAGGACATCATTCAGGCTTTATTAGCATCACTGTGACTGTTATTGTGTTTGTAGGAGGTTTCCTCTGCTGGTCTCAGACAGCAGCAGAAACATCAGCCTCCCTGTCAGTGGAGATCAGTTCTTATGTGCTGTTGGCCAAACTCAGCGCCTCCCCGACTGCTGAGGATCTGGGATATTATCAGGTGGCTGACTGGGCAGCAGAACTATTACGGAGGCTTCTCCTCCACTCAGGTACGACACCACCCGAACAGCATGAAGCTCATCTTTGAGTTCATCTACAGTCTTGGACCAAATCAGGAGAAATAATCCTGAAGCTTTCATGTTGTTGCTTTTCTCTCAGATATACAGACTTGTTTTAGCAGGCAGGGATGTTTTTATTCTTTATTTACAAGATGAAATTGACTTTGGTCTAAAAATGTGTTGTTTTAACAGAACAGCCTTCTGTGCACCAACTACACGTAACAGCCTGTAAATAACAGCTCAGCTGCAGTCTGTAAGTTTATACCTGTGATTTCTCTGCTTTGTTTCTCTGAGATCATCTCTGTTAAACATGTTTAACCTGTTTAACCTTTATTTAACCAGGAAGTGAAGGTTAGAAACTCTTTTGTGAGAGTGTGTTGAAGTGACACAGGCAGTTTGAACTTCATGTCAACATGAATCCATCCTGTAGGACACAGTGGAGGCTCTTCAGGCTCTCTGCTCCACTCTGGTGTTCAGTCCTGAAGGTTGGAGCGCAGGGACAGTTCAGGCTCCAGCAGTCAGCTGACATTTGATTGAAATCAGGGCAACAAACTGTTCTACCAGGAGGAGGCGCTGCAGGACGTGTCAGGAAAACACAGGCTGGAGGTGAAGCTGCATGTGCTTCAGTGCAGGTCAGTGACAGCATCATGTGACCAGGTCCTGGTTGGTGTCAAACAAAGGATTTCTTTGTTTCTTTGTACTTATAAAACGCTAAAGAAGCATTTTCACATGGAATAAATGTGTTTTCATAGACAACATTAGAGCTGACAGTAAGAACTGCACACAGTACAATTCTGTTTGACACTAAATTAAAAATCAATAAAGTCACTTTGTGTCTCCATGAGAATCAGAGAAACTTTCTTCATCCCAGAGGGAAACTGAGCTGTCGGAGCAGCAAACACACAACAAACATCAAGCACTGATACAAAATGAGAAACACAGATATTGATGATAAATATTGAGATAAAAAGGATGGAAAGGAGAGTTCGTCCGCTAGTCGAACCTCGGATACAGGAGGAACAATGTGGTTTTCGTCCTGGTCGTGGAACACTGGACCAGCTCTTTATCCTCTCCAGGATACTTGAGGGTGCATGGGAGTTTGCCCAACCAGTAACATGTGTTTTGTGGACTTGGAGAAGGCATTCGACCGTGTCCCTCGGGGTGTCCTGTGGGAGGTGTTGCGGGAGTATGGGGTGTCTGGCCCATTGCTACGGGCCATTCGATCCCTATACAACCGTTGCAAGAGCTTGGTTCGCATTTCCGGCAATAAGTCGGACTCGTTCCTGGTGGGTGATGGGCTCCGCCAGGGCTGCCCTTTGTCTCCGGTTCTGTTCATAATTTTTATGGACAGGATTTCTAGGCGCAGCCAAGTGGCGGAGGGCTTTCGCTTTGGTGGCCTCAGAATCTCATCTCTGATTTTTGCGGATGATGTGGTTCTGTTGGCTTCATCGGGTGAGGGCCTCCAGCTCGCACTGGAACGGTTCGCAGCCGAGTGTGAAGCAGCGGGAATGAGGAGCAGCACCTCCAAATCTGAGGCCATGGTTCTCAGCCGGAAAAGGGTGGAGTGCCCACTCCGGGTCGGGGATGAGTTCCTGCCCCAAGTGGAGGAGTTCAAGTATCTCGGGGTCTTGTTCGCGAGTGATGGGAGAAGGGAGCCGGAGATCGACAGACGGATTGGGGCTGCAGCTGCAGTAATGCGGACGCTGCACCGGTCCGTCGTGGTGAAGAGGGAGCTGAGTGTAAAAGCGAAGCTCTCAATTTACCGGTCGATCTACGTCCCTACCCTCACCTATGGCCACGAGCTGTGGGTAGTGACCGAAAGAACGAGATCGCGGATACAAGCGGCAGAAATGAGCTTCCTCCGAAGGGTGGCTGGCCTCTCCCTTAGAGATAGGGTGAGAAGTTCGGCCATCCGGGAGGGGCTCAGAGTAGAGCTGCTGCTGCTCCACATCGAAAGGAGCCAGCTGAGGTGGTTCGGGCATCTGACAAGGATGCCCCCTGGGCGCCTCCTGGGTGAGGTGTTCCGGGCACGTCCCACCAGGAGGAGGCCCCGGGGCAGACCCAGGACACGCTGGAGAGATTATATCTCTCGGCTGGCCTGGGAACGCCTTGGTATTCCCCCGGATAAGCTGGAGGAGGTGGCTGGGGAGAGGGAGGTCTGGGCCTCTTTGCTTAGGCTGCTGCCCCCGCGACCCGGCCTCGGATAAAGCGGATGAAGATGGATGGATGGATATTGAGATAAATATAGAGATATAAATGTAAAAGTGTCACGGTGTAGAAAAGTGACAGCAGGCTACACTGAGCTGTGATTGGTTCTGTTTGTTTCCCAGATTTGTGCCACCTACAACATCCCAACACCTGCTGATGTCCCCACTCTCAGTGTGAAAGTCCACACAGAGGTGGAGCCCACAGGTGACTCTGCCAGAGCCAGACTGACTGTGGAAATACATCCCTGTAAGTATGTGACAGGTTAGAGGAGAGCTCTGTACCAGCGTGGAGTCACTGTGGGTGGATGAAGAGCATGTGTGCACACACTGTTCAAACACAGCTACAGTGGGAAGGAGAAAACTACAAACATGGTGGACCTGGATGTTCCCCAGAGTGTGAGTAATTAGACAGACTCTACCAACACGTGTGTGTCATGTGATCACTGTGATGATGTCATCTCCTCTCCTCCTGAACGTCTGTGATGAACACACTATCAGCATCACTGACATATTTCATCATTTAAAAACACTTCCTGTCACTGTGGTGGTTACAGTGACATCATGCAGTTTGTGCTTTGACCTCCAGAGGGCGACAAATCAGCACAGACAGAGAGCTCCATTCAAACTTTGCTGCCATCAGGAATAATTCTTCAAATATAATCATCAGTGTTTGAGCAGTTATGATATCAGGGACAATCTAGACATGTGTGACAATACTGAACATGTCACATGACACACCTTAAACATCATGTGATCCACTCTGTGTTGCGACTTCCCTCCACAAATGAAGCTGTTGCCAGCTGAGTTGGTTTGAGCTGTGACTTGTCTCCAATGAGCCAAACTGAGCCCCACTTGTGTTTGTGTATTTATTTCAAAACTGAAACAACAACGTCAGGTGTATACATATTTGAGTTGGTCCTTTTTTGGATTAAGAGGGTTGGTTTAAACACATTGTATTGGTGCACGGGTGTGTGGCATGACTCCTAGGTGTGTTAGGTGATAAATGTGGTTGCACTCACCTGTTCACCGTACCTGATGTTGATGAGCAGGAAGGTGGGGTGAGCATGAGGGGAAGCTTTCTGTTGACCGCAGTCTTTCTGATGCATTTTTCACTGTAACTTGATGTATGCTTTATGCACTAATTGATGCCATAGGCCAATGTTGTAGTTTGGCATAGTAATTGGTGTAATTCTTTATGAGTTGCAGTTATTTTGTTTGTGCAGTCTGTGCATTTGTTTGATGGTTTAATCCCATATGCTGATTTGTATAGTACCACAGTACCATGTGGAATAAAAGGAGCAAATAGTACATAAGTGCATCTAATGTGTGTATTGTTGCGCGTCATCAGCGTCCTCATGTTTAGCCACTGCGGTCAAGTGAGCCGTCATTTGTGAGCCGCAGTCAAGCCAGCCGCCTCTTATCCGCCGCATCAATTTTCTTGCGCTTCTACAATGGCCATTACGGCAGTGTCTTTTCTCCTTATTTCCCTATTGAAAGCATAGAACCGTGCACAAGTACATGCGCACACGCACTCACATATGCACGCGCACGCACACATTGCATTGGGACAGCCCGTTAAAGCCATCGGGACAGTCTGGTTGCATATTTAAAAAGTCATTAAAAATAATTTTTGATAGTTGATGTCGAACTTTTAACACAGATCTACTGTAATATTCCACAAAAACTAGAGGAAACTTGTATTCAATTCAGTAGACTCAATGCAATTATGTCATTTTCAAAAATACATTACAAATCATGCTTAAAAGTTGATGTCCAACTTTCAACACATGCTTCCTCTGGGACACCTACTGTACTTCTGGGCCAGGTTTGATCCGCTGCATCAATATTTGTTTAATATTAATGGATCAAAAATGCTGCTGAGAGAGTCATGACAGGGACTATAAAGAGACAGCATATTTCACCCATATTTGCTTGTCTTCACTGACTCCCTCTGAAATCCAGATTTAAATTTTGGAATCTTTTTCTCACATAAAGGGTCAATTTTATGTTAAAATCCTCACAGTACTATATATCCCCAAATGGCCGCTTCTGTCTTTCGGACTGCAGGCGCACTTGTGGTTCCTATAATATTTTAAGGTTGAGTGGGAGGCAGAGTAGTGATGTGTCGTTCGCGAACAAGACGGCTCTTAGAGCCGGATCTTTGAAGTGAACAACGCGAGCCGGCTCCTTATTGGGAGCCGTGGGTTTTTCACCCTCTCTCTCTCTCGCACTTTTTTTCCGCTTCACTCCGCACGCGAGCCTTGTGCTTTACGCTGAGCAGAGGGGGGAGGGGCGGTAGTTACACTCAGTAGCACAGGAACAGAGCGGGAGGGAGAGAGAGAGAAAGAGCCAGGGGCAACAACGTCACATTAGAAAGGTATAGTAATCATCCATGGTTCTCAGCCGGAAAAGGGTGGAGTGCCCACTCCGGGTCGGGGATGAGTTCCTGCCCCAAGTGGAGGAGTTCAAGTATCTCGGGGTCTTGTTCGCGAGTGATGGGAGAAGGGAGCCGGAGATCGACAGACGGATTGGGGCTGCAGCTGCAGTGATGCGGACGCTGCACCGGTCCGTCGTGGTGAAGAGGGAGCTGAGTGTAAAAGCGAAGCTCTCAATTTACCGGTCGATCTACGTCCCTACCCTCACCTATGGCCACGAGCTGTGGGTAGTGACCGAAAGAACGAGATCGCGGATACAAGCGGCAGAAATGAGCTTCCTCCGAAGGGTGGCTGGCCTCTCCCTTAGAGATAGGGTGAGAAGTTCGGCCATCCGGGAGGGGCTCAGAGTAGAGCAGCTGCTGCTCCACATCGAAAGGAGCCAGCTGAGGTGGTTCGGGCATCTGACAAGGATGCCCCCTGGGCGCCTCCTGGGTGAGGTGTTCCAGGCATGTCCCACCGGGAGGAGGCCCCGGGGCAGACCCAGGACACGCTGGAGAGATTATATCTCTCGGCTGGCCTGGGAACGCCTTGGTGTTCCCCCGGATAAGCTGGAGGAGGTGGCTGGGGAGAGGGAGGTCTGGGCCTCTTTGCTTAGGCTGCTGCCCCCGCGACCCGGCCTCGGATAAAGCGGATGAAGATGGATGGATGGAATTTATATTTAATTGTGTTGTGGTTTGCAATGTTTTGTGTTGTTTCACTTTAAATTTGTTTAAAAGGAAAAAGCCGAAAATTAAAATAGTTAAAAGTTGAAATGTGAATAGTTGGTTTTTTATGGGATCAGAACGATGCCACCTTGAAACGAAACCGAAAAAAATATTGAAACTGAAAAAAAATTGATAGTGAAAAACAATTAATTGAAACTGCAAATTTTTTTTGTTTTCCGCTTACAATTTTTTTTTCAGTTTCAATCCGCTTTTTTCGGTTTCAATCTGCTGGCACTCTTTTGGCATCCGGGGGTGCGCTGGGGGGGCCAACAGTGATCACTGACTGTTTTTAGGAGATTTTTGAGACTAAAATCCTACTCAATAGGCTGAACATACTGTAAAATCAATCAGGTTCTTGCCCCTTTCTGTTCCTCTCTTAAGTCAAATATTCAAAATCTTGGAGCAATATCTAACTCTTCTCTGGGCCTGGACTCTCGTGTAAAATCTTTGTCTCGTTCCTGTTTGTTTCATTTAAGGAACATCTCTAAACTCCGACATATGGTCTCCTCAGCTAACTGGAAAAAATTGCTCATGCATTTGTGTCATCACGTTTAGATTACTGTAATTCCCTGTTTACCAGCTTGGACAAATCATCTCTTTCTCGCCTCCAAGCTTTTCAAAATGGAGTGGCCAGGATACTAACACGTTCTAGCAAGCGAGCTCACATGACTCCTATTTTATGTTCTTTACATTGGCTCCCAATCAATTTTAGAATTCGTTTTAAAATTCATGTTTTAACATACAGAGCACTAAATGGCCCCAGACTATTTATCCAAGCTTCGTACAAAATACACTGCTACTTGTTGTCTTTGCTCACAGAATAAGTTTGTTGGTTGTTCCAACAACCAACAAACTTATTCGGCCAAAAGGGACAGAGCCTTTCAGTCTGTGGCACCAAGGCTGTGGAACCTCTACAACTACGTTTGGCTGACTCTGTGGACTCCTTTAAAAAGCAGTTAAAAACTTTACTGTTAATCAACGCTTTTTAAATTTGACATTTTTATTTACTTTTAACCTTTATATTGTGTATATTGTCCATTCTGACTTAACTTTGTTTATCTTAATCTTTGTGTACAGTGCTTTGTGATGGCCTGTCTATGAAATGCGCTTAATAAATAAACTTTACTTGTTTCTATTTTTACATAATTCATGACTTGTTCTTTTGGAGTTTAAGTTGTGAGTTATGTTTGGGCTGTGTCTCTTGCTCTTTCAGTGTAATATTGTTTTCTTGTGCTTCCTTTGTTTCCACCATGTTCCTTTTTTAGTTATATAGTATGGGTTAGCTGTAGCTCAGGTGGTAGAGCAGGTCATCTACTGATCGGAAGGTTGGTGATTTGATTCCTGGCTTCCCCAGTCTGCATGCCAAATATTCTTGGGCAAGATGCTAACCCCAAATTGCTCTCCGATGCGTCCATCGGAGTGTGAATGTTACATTAAAAATGTGCTGGCGTGAATGGGTGAATTCACAAGTTGTGTAAAGCGCTTTGAGTGCTCAGAAAAGTAGAAAAGCGCTATAAAAGAACCAGTCCATTTACCGTTAGGGACATTTTGTATGTTGTTTTAGTTTAATAAAACCACCTTTTGGATTATTCCCTGATGTGCCTGAGTTCTGTTTTTTAGTGTCACTGTGAAAGGCACACAGCCTTTCTTTAATTTTTGATAAATATTACAGCGGACTGAGATGAAACCTGCCCCAGAGGTACAGTAGGTGCCCTAGAGGAAGCATGTGTTGAAAGTTGGACATCAACTATAAAGAAGGATTTTTAATTCATTTTTGAATATGATGGAATATTTCAGTACCCTTAATGGGTTTGAGGATACGTGTCCTTTAATTTATGAGGAATATTATCTGTCTCAGACGCCCCAGAATGAAGAGAATATCTATGGTTTTGTAGTTTTTCTCAGGAAATCATCCTTCAGGCTTCCTCAGTTTCTTTAAAGTCGCCAACTGGACATGTTTGCTGAGATTTGGTAAAACCTGCAAAAACCTCATCTGAAGTTTATGTGAGACGTCATGGTCCCTTTTACACATGAGCACGGGTTTCCATTTTATCAAGATATTTGCTAATAAATCAATTTTACTGTCAGCTAACCAAGAGGGCTAAATGGTAGCAATCAGATCAATAAAGTAGATGAGATGTCAGTGAATAAAGCACAGGGACAAGTTAAAGTCTAATTTATTTATTGGTTTAGGGCTCAGAAAACAAAGAATCACATGTTGAAATGAATGCACAGGAAACATCAAATTAGTATTTTGTCATGGCTGTGTGCAGGCAGGGAGAAAGGAGCCAAAATGCAGGACTCGGCAGACGCCGTGGACAGACAGAGGGAACACAGGCAGGCATAAACAAAAGCCAAACACATAGCAAAGCCAAACAAAAGACATAACAGAATAAACATAGGATGATATAAAGAAACACAAAACACTGAGTCGTCAGACTCAGGACCATGACATATTACTCAGAAAGTATTTACAGCAGAAGCAATAACAGATGATTTAATCCTTGAAATCTTCCATTACTTCCTCAAAGTTTAGTGATGATTTTCTATAAAACAGGTCCCATCTATGCAAGCATGTCTTACCTGCTTAGCTGATCTTTAATGATTCGTTGTTAAAACCTTATTTTTAAACTACTAAAGGTTTGACCTCCAGAGAATGTTGCTCATTCAGGCTATTTCAGGGTTGACTTTTCTGTACTACAAAGCTGGTTCACAATCTCAAACAGCTGCAGTCGAGAGAATATAAGCTCAAACTGTCAGGAGCAGGTTATGTCCAGAGTTCAGTCTAAAACCAGTTGGAAGCATTTTCACTGAGTCTTTTAAAGCATGCTTTCAGTGACATATTGATTATCTGCTGGGTGAAATGTGTTCATGTGATCAGAAAATGATTCTGATCTGCTGATGAGCCTGTTACACTGCCACAAACATGAATCGCTTTTTGAGATATTTTTCATGAACCACCAAAAGAGCCATTTTACCCCCCAGTACAGAAGACTGCATCTGGATCTGAGGGCAGCAGCGGGGACAAATGATTGTAATGAAGCGACGGACATTTCATGGCTGGTCTTAGATAATCCTGAGTTATTGTGTCTTATCGTGAAAAGTACATCGTTTTGCAAGAGGCATACAAGCACTGTGGAAAAATGATCGTGTTTAAGTCCTGTAAAACTGTTTTTGTGAGCACTTTGCTCCCTATGTTATGCTTTAAAAATATGATACATGTAATGTGATCATCAAAGAACATGCTTTTTTTAACTTTTATGCTTATGCTTTTAAAGTATGTCAGATTATCATAAAACACTTTTTTGTATGTTATTATGTTTTTCTTACACCATGTGTAATTTTTATAGACACCTTGTTCATTGTATCAATGTGTAATTATGTATCTTTGATAAATAAATAAAATATCTAATCTTGTATTTGTGTACTTTCTGGTGATTCAATAAAAAATGAGTCACATATCGCTCTGATAAACACAGATGGCTGAAAGAAATGTTTGATGGAACAAAGGAAACAAGTGTCTTGCTGCTAAACTTAAGTCACCATGGTTTAAATGAGAAAATGCCACTAGGAAACTAGCAGCCCTCTTTATGTAAAACATGAAAAACTCCATATCAGTGATATCTACAAAGGTGTACTCATTTCTTTGTTATGGTACTTTACTGTTCCAATGAAACAAAAGAAAATCTCATTTTAAAGTACATTTTTCGGCCATGCTGACCTATTTTCAGGGGCAAGAATGTTGATGTTAGACTGTGTTTTAAATCAGGTTGTGATCTTAAACTAACTATCACAGCACTGATTTTACTGATTTCAGTTGTAATCTCAATTAGAATCCCAATTTGGCTTTTCTCCAGTCAGTGTTATGGTGAAATTTAACTTGTTCTTTTGTGTAATTGCACATGGCCCATCACAGGACCCCTTAGTAAGCTGTACAGCATAAGTTTTCAATTCACTTTTGTCAGAAAACTTCACAGTATGAGAAGTTACAGCACAGTTTCTCCAAACGTGTGCTTCTTTTTCAGCCAGCGTGCTTTTAGAGCATCTACATTAGCTCATGTAGTAAAAGTACAGTCAGTAAGTGTACTTTAACATTTGAGATTCCGAGTGACTCTTGCTTAGATCATGTGAACTATATCATGAACCTTTTTTTGTATAATGCATCAAACCTGTTCAAATCCGTTTATTTTCAATTTATTTGAACTAATCTAGAGACAAGCAAGTCCTTTTAGCTTCTGTTATGCATTTACCTCTCACACCTTAATCTAGATGTTAGTGTTCTCAGAGTTAACATGTCTCATGTTGCCATGTTGTATTTCTAATACCCAGCCTCAGTGTTCGCCCTGTTCACCCTCAAATCCAAACACCAATGATCTAGATATTCACAAAATTCATCAGGAGATTCTTAAGGTCTTAAGTTTTGTTGTTTTTATGTTTTACATAAAAAAACTTCACATTTTTTATATTTTTAAACGAAAGTGACATGCAAGGATATTTTTCTTTAGTGATGTTGCTTCAGCAATCTCAAATACTAATTATTCTGGGAATTTTTATGGTCAAACTATGTGATTTTCCAAATGTGTGTGTGTGTGTGGAGTAAAATGACCTTCTTCTTATGATGTTGTCACCGTGAATCATTCAGGATTAACAACACAAATTGTATCGATAGCAGAAACAGTCTTATAACTTATAATTCTCAGACGTTAGTTTTACAAACGCAGTCTTCTTCAGCTCTGTTTATGTAGCTTTTATGAAACTGATTTTCCATAGTACAAGTAGAATTTCATTTTCTTTGCTCTCCAGTATAAATGCAATAATTTGCAGGCTTTTTACTGAAACTCTCACAATGCAACACTCAATGCTCAGAGCTTCATATCAACAGCTCTGAAAATATCTTCTTTTTTAAAGTAATGTAGGACAGGATCTCTCACTCTCTGTGTCTCAAAAAAACCCAACCAGCTGGCAATCACCACTAAACAAATGGAAGTAGTTTATGGCTTTTTTATCAGCTGCATTTCTTTCATTTATGTATTGATCCCATTGTTTATTGGTAATGCTTTTAGGTCACTGTTTTAGCATGTCTGCCTCACACTCCATTTACACAGTTTGACAGATAGTGGGGTCTGGTAAGGAAGTTGGGGGAAGCAGACAACTCCCACAGGAA
>NW_024387497.1:0-67144 GCF_900408965.1 Simochromis diagramma | reverse complement strand
ACACTCCTAACCTATGAAACCCACTAATACATTACTGTCAATGTGAATTTATCGATAATGAATTTCTCTGCAATAGAAACGTAACATAGGAAAAAGAAAGAAAAGCCAGATTAAATTTTGGTACTTTGACACTCTTTATATTGACAGCAAGTTAAATGGCTAGATCTTGTGTCTTGCCCTATATTGTATTATACATATTATAAGGGTAGTAAAAAAACCACCCTCAAAATTCAATACTTACGTTTTATGAAGTTGTTAAGAACAGTAAGAGCCGTCTGTGTCCCTCGAAGTATCTTAGAAAGATCCAGAAAGATCAAATAAGGTTCCCGCCGGTCTTTAAGTTACAACTTGTGATGTAATCTGTTGTTACCCGCCCTGATTGGCTAACTACGATTGTGTTTCCTTGTGTTGATTTCATGTTATCACTGTTTTGTTTTGTTTTTGTTTGTTAACTCGTCTAATTTTAATTATGGAATTATCATTACTATTTTATAAGTCTCAAACGTAAAATTTGAGATTTATAAAATCTGTTATAGGGCTTTGGAGTTGACGTCACGCCGCAATGCATTGTGGGAGCATGCCACCATTTTATCAGGCCACGAATCAAAACAAACACACTCATTTGGAAGGAAGATACAAACCGTACTTAAAAGCAGCTCAAAACAAAAAGAACTTTATAGACTCAGATTGTGTCGGATGCGAAGAGACGGTACTTGCAAAAAATAGCGTGCATTGGAAATGTGGACCCGTATGAAAAAACGGCAGTGGAGCAGAAACCTCGAAGCCTGATATATTTCCGTACCTGTGGAGTCAGCGCATACACAGCGAACCAGTTTCGCAATTATAATGTCTGGAGGTGCACATCCGATTAACCAATGGTTGGTTACAAGGTTTGGCTATTTTTAGACAGCTTGAGTACTGCCAGTAAAATGCGTTTGATTTCCCTCCGAACATTCAGATTAGTGCAGCATAAATTCATTCATGAGGGGAAATTACAGTGAGAACATGTTGAGGCTCTGTTAGATGGATAACATAGTGAGTTCAGTGCACTGATATGACCATTGTCCTGAAGGATTTAGTCATTCTCTATGGTTAAAGAAATTGCACTAATGAATCCATATTTATTATATGTAATTCTAATTACATGTCTTGCTTCCGTGTTTGTGTGCTGTGTAACTAAAATACATTTATTTTAGTTTTATACATTGATTAATGACCTGCAGTCTTTGATCGTCACTTAAGTTGAACTTTATGTGTTGTCTTATAAATCATACACAAAATGCCACATTGAAAAAAGGTTTTATTATCATTTTGACACTTGAATTAAATTTATTTCCAGAAATAACTTTTAAAACGTAGGGTAATTGAATATCAGTTACCTGTATTCTAGTTCTATTTATTAAAATTACATTTTAATAAAGGTATGCTATTTGGGTACTCTGTTGGACACTGAGAAAGGTCAGAGAAATTATACTCTGAGAGACTTGGTAAACAATGCATGCATGGTTGTTCAATTCAGTTCAGTGTTGCTGTTTGTCTACTTGTAAAACGATGAATTCACAGAATTATAAATGACTCTGACTAACTCAGCTTCATTTTGAGTGCCATCATCTAGCCCTCTTTGTACCTGGTGGATGTCACAGGCCTCTGCCTCTCAATTATTGTATAGCCATTGTGTGTAAGACTGCCTCTCTATGTGCTTTAGTGCAGACAGACCAGAGGTTCGGGACCCTGTCATCCTTATTTCTGATCGGTGTTGGTGTGTAGCTGGCAGTGTTGTCTGGGCTTATGCTGGGCAGACACTGTGTGATTTTTGGCCCATTTTGAGCCGATTTTTGAGTGATCGGCCCGATTTTTGCCTTCATCGTGCATCGTGTAGTATACGTGGGGTAACGAGAAGCGATTAACACCTCACGACCAGCTCCCGATCATCAATCGCTTGGTCCTGAGGATTTCAAACCTGTTTGAAATCCGCGACCGTCGTGAGGGTGTCATCGCAGCTTCTCACACTGCGCACGCGCAAGCACATATGTCAGCGAAAAAGATGGCGCAGCACGGCAGTGCAGCGTGTGATCTGGACACAAGCGATGGAGGCACAACTTGTAGAACTTTGGAAAGCTCATCCGAGCCTATTCGATGTGGCCTCACAAAATTATCACGACCACAACAACCGTGAAAATAGTTGGATTTACACTGCTGCTCAATCACAGCTGCCTGATCAATGTTTTTCATTAGCAATTTAGCAAAGTTGATGGCGGTGGTGTGCGTGTCTGTGTGAGTGAAAGACAAAGAGGGAGAGCGAGCGACAGAATTTCTGTTATAACCTTCATTTCATGGACGCACAGTGTGAGCACTCGGGTCGCATCAAAGCATCGGGTCGTATAGTGTGAGACCCTGCATCGTGACCTACGAACTTCTAACCCCTGCGAGTCAATCGTGCAGTTTGAGCAGGAGCTGCATCGCGCGACTGCCAAAATCGCACAGTGTGAGCCTTGCTCTTTCAATCAGAAATGAAGCTGCAGGTTGTCTCTTCACACCTACACTGAGACAGAGCAACAGTGGGACAAACCCAAACAGCACTGAGATTCATATTCAGGCCTGACCCTTTAATGTTCTTTTCCTACATCGTTCCCTCGCTCACCTGGAGACCGCTGGGAGCACTGTGAGAATCATGTTCTTTGATTTCTCCAGTGCCTTCAACACCATTCTTCCCACGGTTCTAAAGGACAAGCTGGTGAACTCTGGAGTGGACCATCACCTCACTACCTGGATCCTGGACTACCTCACCGACCGACCACAGTATGTGAGGACTCAGGGCTGTGTGTCGGACAGGGTCGTCTGCAGTACGGGGGCCCCACAGGGAACGGTTCTGGCTCCGTTCCTCTTCACCATCTACACTGCAGACTTCTCCCACAATTCCACCCAGTGCTTCCTGCAGAAGTTCTCTGATGACTCTGCAATAGTCGGCCTCATCACTGATGGGGACGACAAGGAGTACAGAGGACTGACCCAAGACTTTGTGGACTGGTGCCAGCTGAACTACCTCCAGATCAACGCCAGTAAAACCAAGGAACTGGTGGTAGACTTCCGCAGGCACAAGCATTCTCCACTGCAACCACTGAACATCCAAGGTATGGACATAGAGGCTGTGGACAGCTACAGGTACCTTGGTGTTCATCTGAACAATAGACTGGACTGGACTCATAACTCAGACGCCCTCTACAGGAAAGGGCAGAGCAGGCTGTACCTGCTGCGGAGACTCAGGTCGTTTGGAGTGGAGGGCCCACTCCTGAAGACCTTCTATGACTCTGTTGTGGCTTCTGCTATCTTTTATGGCGTGGTCTGCTGGGGCGGCAGCATCTCTGCTGCGGACAGGAAGAGACTGAACAGGGTGATCCGAAGGGCCAGCTCTGTTCTAGGATGCCCTCTGGACCCAGTGGAGGTGGTGAGTGACAGGAGAACGGCGGCTAAGCTGTCATCCCTGTTGGACAACATCTCCCACCCCATGCAGCAGACTGTGACAGCACTGAGCAGCTCCTTCAGTGGGAGACTGCGGCACCCACGGTGTGGGACGGAGAGATTTCGCAGGTCTTTCCTCCCCACTGCTGTCAGACTCCATAATAAAGACTTTAACTGATCAAGCACACACATCCATACATATGCAATAATACTAAGTGCAATAATCCTTTCTGTCATCGTTGTATTTTTACTCAGTTGTATATAGTATTTGTATTTGTATTCTATTTTTATCTTATTGTATATTTATTTTATTTTATTCTACTGTATATAGTATTTTATTCTATTCTGTACAGTTGTGTACTGTATTTATTCTTATTGTATTCTAATTTTTTCCTCATAACTTTTGCACTGTCCACTTCCTGCTGTGACAAAACAAATTTCCCACGTGTGGGACTAATAAAGGTTATCTTATCTTATCTTATCTTATCTTATCTTATCTAACCTGCAATAAATAATATGTTATATGCTTGTTTGATAAGTATTTTTTTTTAAAAAATATTTGTTATTGCTTTTTTTCAGGGATTGGAACCAGGGCCAGCTATTAAAATGGTCACCACCAGACCAAGGCTCAATCGAGTCATGGAAGGAGGAATCAGGTGAGATAGTAAGCTGCTGTTATATACAATATTAGTGTACAACAGTCAGGTAACATGCTCCAAGCACAATAGAAAGTGCAATGTTTAAATATAATTATATATACATCCTATAGTAGGGCTGCACGATTAATCGTTAGAAAATCGCGATCTCGATTCATACTTATGTGTGATCTCATTTCCAAATGACAACGATTAAAAAAAAAAAAAAAAAAAAAAAAGAGGACGACGACGATTGTACCGCATTTTGATCCGGGACGTACTCTGCATGAAAACAAGCGCTCACTCTTCCTGCTCAACAAATGACAAGGGCGGAGCCTTACACCACGTGATACAGAAGCTGTGCGGTGTGATGCTAAAATTAGCAGGGAAAAAACAACGGAGAACACGTCAGGGATGACGAGAAAGTGACAGGAGAAAATCCGTCCCGGTCAACCACCCAAACATCAATAACAGGAACCTTGTACAGCGCTTCCCTATACACGTCGAACTCCCGCAGGCACAAAGAAATTACGGAGGCCATCACTTATCACCTGACCAAAGATATGGCTCCCATCAACACTGTGCAAAACGAGGGATTTAGGAAAATGATCAACACCCTAGACAAACGCTACACAGTGCCGTCTCGCAACTATTTTTCTATTGTTGCACTACCTGCTCTATACATGCAGTGTCGAGCAACGGTGGAGAAACAGGAATGACCTGGGTCAAATTACTTCCTCAAGTCCTCTGCGAGATTAGAATGACTCCATCCGCAGCAACCAAATTATCTATTTGAAATAATCATGGGAAGACCATTTCCAACACCATGGTCAGCCTCCAGAGGGGCACCGCTATTGGAAGGGGATGTAGACACTGCATTGTCTGACTATGTTCACAATCTGGTAGAAACACTGAATAATAACTATCAGAAAGTTTGTCTCTCTCAGCCTCTCCCTTCTACAGATCCAACCCATCCGTGGAAAACAGGAGACGCGGTGTTGGTGAAGTCGCTAAAACCAAGGGCACTCGGGGAGGCCGTGTATTCCAGCCCCCAGACTGTACTTGCAGTGACGAGAACCAGCATCCTTACAGACGGACAACCGCAGTGGATACACGCCAGCAGGGTTAGGAGCAGCCACACTGAACCATCACAGGCGTCGGATCAAGCAGACGACGACTCAGGCGAGCCAGCGCCCGGAGCCAATATACATACACACACGCAATCACTGATTAACACACAACGCCTGAAAGAGCCAAGACTCAGAGAGCTCTTTGATCCTCCACATGAACAACAACAAGGTACTCGAACATCCAGCAGGAACAGAAAGCCGAGAGTACCACACAATGTCTAACTTGATAAAGATAGACTCATTCCATCCTGATCATGGAGAAAATGAAATGCCCATTGTCATCATACGACGCTTATTCGATGTCTCTCGAACCTGGGACCAGGCCAGGAGACGACTGAAGAACTGTGTTTTTTCTTATATATTTAGGTTATTTATCATATCTATCGCATTAACTTTAGGATTTTTCTTTGCTATTTTGTATTGTAGACTGCAACCATGTTCACATTTTTGCAGGTCGTATTTTGCTGACAATACCTCATGCTCCATTTGGCAAGACACCCACCTAGTACGCTCCTTACATTCCCTAAAATCAGTAAATAGCAACACAGATGCCACTAATAAACCCTTTTATGCATCCCCTAGAGCAGGAGTTAACTCCTGGTATGAAAATGCTAGAACAGCTGCTCGTGATTTAAGAAACAGTAACTGTTCAAAGGGTAATCCAGATCAGGTAATAGTAGGATACCCCATATCCGGTTTCCCCCTCACTGAGGGACTAGAGAAAATCGGCGGAGATAATGCTTTCCTCAAAGACACTTTACAGTTGACTCTGAGCCCTCTTGACTGCCTACTTAGACACACACACACACCAACTAACCCTGAGACTCCATTAGGCGAATTATTGAAGTTGTCTAATGACACCGCAGGGACCTGCGCCCCAATGAAACGCCCCAAGAATAGGTTAAAACCCTCACTGCCCCTAGGACAGATCCCTTTCCATTTTAATACTAGTATGATATGTCTGCGCAGACTAAAGTTAACTGGCCCAGACACCCACATAGATTATACAAAGGATAACTATACATTCTTCTCTGACTCCCCAGGTGCACGCTGTAATGAGACATGGCTAGCTGTCTCTGTGGCTGAAGTTTTATCATATCTGGAGGAACACACACACAGTTCAAGTTCGAGCGGAGACTCGATCATTGTTCCCCCAGAGGGTGTCTTAAATGACACTGACTGGGGGAAGTTAGTTAAATCACACATGGTCACACGCCTAACTAGAGCAATCCCTAACGGTTATTGGTTGTGCAACAATACTCTTAGATTAGCCTTACCTGTTAATTGGACCGGTACCTGTGGTCTAGTAACTTTAGCCCAAGAACTACTAATACAACAAACCTCGGATCTGCCTGTATCCAACAGACGTACAAAACGCTCCGCTTACTCACATGACGTTTACGTAGATGCTATAGGAGTTCCACGCGGGATACCAAATGAATTAAAGGCACAAGGAGAAACCTCTGCAGGGTTTGCCTCAATACTACCGTGGATACAGATAAACAAAAATGTAGCCTGGATTAATTATGTTTATTACCATCAGCAAAGACATATTAATCTGACCAATACGGCCCTTACAGCCCTAGGAGAACAGATGTCTGCTACCTCTTTAATGACCATGCAAAATAGAATGGCCTTAGATATGCTGTTAGCTGAGAAAGGAGGTGTTTGCGCGATGTTTGGAGATGTATGCTGTACCTTCATTCCCAATAATACCGCCCCTAACGGTTCATTTACATGAGCTATGAATAAACTTGAAACATTGCAGATAGAACTGAGAACCAATGCAGGTCACGGTCAGTGGCTAGACAAGTGGATACAGGACACGTTTGGAAGATGGAAGGAACTAATTGTAGCCTTTGTAACAGCTGTAGCATGTATTATTTTGTTTTTGATGATTATTGCCTGTTGTGTGATGCCATGTATACGCTCAATGATGACCCGTATAGCTACTATTACAGCTACCTCAATGTATTTACAATTGACACAAATTGACCCAGATGATGTGCCAGATGTCGCCAATGATGATCCTGATGTATATATTGAGCATTAGGTTGTGAACTACTCAGTTATCCAAGAAGGGAATGAAGTTTTTCCTCCTTTTTTTTTTCTTAGAATTTTGATATCAAGTTTGCTCGGAGGACAAGTTACATTTATGATTTTCCTTTAGATTATGTTATTACATTTTGCCTTTATATTGTGTTATTATTGTGTGATAATAAAGAAGGGAACTGTTAGATATTTTAGTATTATGGGAGCATGTACTGGGTATTCTTTTTGATGATATTAGACAAAAATACCCGGCCTCCCTGATCTGAACCCGAGCGGTGCTCTGTTATTGGACTTCTGTGCTAATCACAGTTTGGCCATAACGAACACCCTGTTCGAACATAAGAGTGTCCATAAGTGCACGTGGCACCAGGACGCTCTAGGCCGTAGGTCGATGATCGATTTTGTAATCGTATCAGCAGACCTGCGACCATATGTTCTGGACACTCGGGTAAAGAGAGGGGCTGAGCTGTCAACTGATCACCACCTGGTGGTGAGTTGGATCAGGTGGCGGGGGAAGACGCTGGACAGACCTGGTGCACCTAAACGCGTAGTGAGGGTGTGCTGGGAACGTCTAGCAGAGGCCCCAGTCCGCGAGATCTTCAACGCACACCTCCGGCAGAGCTTCAACAGCATTCCGAGGGAGACTGGGGACATTGAGTCCGAATGGACCATGTTCAGCGTCTCCATTGCCGAAGCTGCTGCATTGAGCTGCGGCCGCAAGGTGGTTGGTGCCTGCCGTGGTGGTAATCCCCGAACCAAATGGTGGACACCAGAGGTGAAGGGAGCCACCAGGCTGAAGAAGGAGTCCTATCGGGCTTGGTTAGCCTGTGGGACTCCGGAGGCAGCCGACAGGTATCGACAGGCCAAGCGGAATGCGGCTCGGGCAGTGGCTGAAGCAAAAACTCGGGTGTGGGAGGAGTTCGGAGAGGCCATGGAAAAAGACTTTCGGACTGCCTCGAAGAGATTCTGGCAAACCGTCAGACGTCTCAGGAGGGGAAAGCGGTGCTCTACCTGCACTGTGTATAGTGCTGGCGGAGCGCTGCTGACGTCGACTGAGAAAATTGTCAGGCGGTGGAAGGAATACTTCGAGGACCTCCTTAATCCCACTGACACGTCTTCCGAGGAGGAAGCAGAGTCTGGGGATGAGGGGAATTACCCGCCAATTTCCGGGGGCGAGGTCACTGAGGCAGTTAAACAACTCCTTGGTGGCAGAGCCCCTGGTGTTGATGAGGTCCGCCCCGAGTTCCTGAAGGCTCTGGACGTTGTAGGGCTGTCCTGGTTGACACGCCTCTGCAATGTTGTGTGAAGATCAGGGGCAGTACCTATGGACTGGCAGACCGGGGTGGTGGTCCCCATCTTTAAGAAAGGGGACCGGAGGGTGTGTTCCAACTACAGGGGGATCACACTCCTCAGCCTCCCTGGGAAAGTCTATGCCAGGGTGCTGGAAAGGAGAGTTCGTCCGTTAATTGAACCTCGGATACAGGAGGAACAATGCGGTTTTCGTCCTGGTCGCGGAACACTGGACCAGCTCTTTATCCTCTCCAGGATACTTGAGGGTGCATGGGAGTTTGCCCAACCAGTCTACATGCGTTTTGTGGACTTGGAGAAGGCATTCGACCGTGTCCCTCGGGGTGTCCTGTGGGAGGTGTTGCGGGAATATGGGGTGTCTGGCCCATTGCTACGGGCCATTCGATCCCTATACAACCGTTGCAAGAGCTTGGTTCGCATTGCCGGCAATAAGTCGGACTCGTTCCCGGTGGGTGATGGGCTCCGCCAGGGCTGCCCTTTGTCTCCGGTTCTGTTCATAATTTTTATGGACAGGATTTCTAGGCGCAGCCAAGTGGCGGAGGGCTTTCGCTTTGGTGGCCTCAGAATCTCATCTCTGATTTTTGCAGATGATGTGGTTCTGTTGGCTTCATCGGGTGGGGGCCTCCAGCTCGCACTGGAACGGTTCGCAGCCGAGTGTGAAGCAGCGGGAATGAGGATCAGCACCTCCAAATCTGAGGCCATGGTTCTCAGCCGGAAAAGGGTGGAGTGCCCACTCCGGGTCGGGGATGAGTTCCTGCCCCAAGTGGAGGAGTTCAAGTATCTCGGGGTCTTGTTCGCGAGTGATGGGAGAAGGGAGCCGGAGATCGACAGACGGATTGGGGCTGCAGCTGCAGTAATGCGGACGCTGCACCGGTCCGTCGTGGTGAAGAGGGAGCTGAGTGTAAAAGCGAAGCTCTCAATTTACTGGTCGATCTACGTCCCTACCCTCACCTATGGCCACGAGCTGTGGGTAGTGACCGAAAGAACGAGATCGCGGATACAAGCGGCAGAAATGAGCTTCCTCCGAAGGGTGGCTGGCCTCTCCCTTAGAGATAGGCTGAGAAGTTCGGCCATCCGGGAGGGGCTCAGAGTAGAGCAGCTGCTGCTCCACATCGAAAGGAGCCAGCTGAGGTGGTTCGGGCATCTGACAAGGATGCCCCCTGGGCGCCTCCTGGGTGAGGTGTTCCAGGCATGTCCCACCGGGAGGAGGCCCCGGGGCAGACCCAGGACACGCTGGAGAGATTATATCTCTCGGCTGGCCTGGGAACGCCTTGGTATTCCCCCGGATAAGCTGGAGGAGGTGGCTGGGGAGAGGGAGGTCTGGGCCTCTTTGCTTAGGCTGCTGCCCCTGCGACCCGGTCCCGGACAAAGCGGATGAAGATGGATGGATGGATGGATATTAGACAGAAGATTCTGTGACTCAACAAGGCTCTTTATGTTAACCGTCATTTTCTCTTGCTTTGTCAACTCAAGATTTTATGGTGTGAAAGTAGATACTAAGGTTGGAGGGAAAACACCAACAAATCACTCTTTTACTTATCACTCCCTTGCAGAGGATGTTTATGTGAAGACCATCCGGGTTGTGTCAGAACTCACGGATGTAGGAGACCTCTGTATAAGATTTATAGGCCTTGAGAGTGCATCTTACTGCAATTGTAGAACAAAGGATTCTAACTGTCTAGTGTTTAACGGACCTGTCAAAGGTATGTTGAGATACGATTGTAGAAGGCCTCTTTCAGAGCTGGGGGACCTTCCTTATATGGTTTTAACTTGAAACTTGTTGACACACGAACTTTCTGCCTATAAATACTGCTGCACAAAAGAATAAAACTTTGAGTTGATTTTGGGAAAGCAACCTGAATAGTCTCTGTATCATTTTGTTCTCCTAACTGCTCCCGACGTCGTAACTAACCCGCTGACGGCATATCTGAGTGCTACTTGAGAATATATTGCTGAGTGTTACTTAAGAATAATTTTGAATCTTATAGGGTAAAGACAAAACTCTGCTTATAGACGCCCAGGCCTCGGGGAAACCCGATCCACGGACCAGACCCGGGACGGAGTTTCTTTCAGTGACCACAGTGCACACGTCTGATGTCGCTCACAGTGGTCCAAGGAACCGCTCAGGGAATTTGTGTGTTCGCTCAGACACGTGAAAAATTAGAGGGAACATTGGGCCTATGACATTCAGTACCCAGTTATTAAAATGTTAAGTGTAAATCATCCCCAGCCCACAATAGCAGCTGAATTTACTACGATTTCAGATCTTTTTACACGTCAATAAGAAACCACCGATGTGTAAAACAGGCTGACAACAGAATGACGTAAACCACACTGCTGCAACTGTGCAGCTCTCAGGTTTTATCTATTGTTTCTCTGTGTGGCCAGCAGGGGGAGGTGTTTTGCTTAGTTGTTTTTTTTTAAAATATTAATGAAAACATTTTTCATGAAAGTTGCAAATTTGTTATCTGTTTTTATGACATTTTTCACTGTGGATTACAACAACATCAACATTAGAAAATGAAATACATTTATAGTAGGTGATCATTAATCACTATTATTGGCACTATTAAAGGGCCCCAAAAATCAAACTTTGCTTAGGGCACCACGGAGGGCCAACCCTTTTTACACTTCAATGATTGTACACAAAATACAATCATCCATCCTTCTATCTATTTATTTTTGTCCACTTATATAATTCAGCATCACAGGGAAGCTGGATCCCAGTTGTTTTTCGCAGAGGGCCAAGCAGTGGAGGGAGCTGCCGACCTCCCAGCAATACATGTAAAAGCTTTATTTTATACTGACTCTGGTCATCTTTATCTATCATAAAAATTTGCTTCACGATCTGAAACACGTAAGTGTGGCAAATATGCAAATAGCTAAGAAATCAGGACGGGGTAAATCGTTTCTCACTGCACTTCTGTTAGGCGACTGAATAAAAACACAAAGTCAGCAGTCTGGCTATGAATGTCTTTAATGTTTCCAAGATCAGAATCACATCAGGGTGTACAACCTCACCCCTGGCGCCGTTGCCCACCTCTCAATTTTAAATACACGTAGACATTGAGGGCTACCAGGAGGGGCTATGCGCTTACCTGCTGCTGAGTAATTGCATATGAGAGCATGAGGGTGGGAATGGATGTTTGTATCTGTGTGTGCCTGTATGTCTGTGTCCATATGTCAGGTCGGGTATCAGACGCCACCTCTCTGGGGACATCTCAGGCCCTCCAAGGTATGGAGGCCTATCTCCCCCCACCACTCCCCCTGCCAGTGGCAGACGCCCTCAGACATCGGTGCATTGGTGGTTCTTTGTGTCCGGGGATGGGCGTCCAGGTACTGCTTGTCGGGGCCTGGAGCCTGGGGCTCGCTCGGGCTCCTTCGGGGGTGGGGTGACTTTGGCCTCTCAGCCTGGGGCTCGGTCACTCTGGCACAGCTGGCTGCCGGCGGAGCTCACGGGCACGTCACGTTTAAATCATGCTTTTTATCCGTTTTTGTTTTTTAATGTTCTGTAAGGAACTTGGGATCACCTTGTTGTTGAATTGTGCGATATAAATAAACTTGCCTTGCATTTTGGCTGCTACCTCAAAGCACACTGTGCGCTGTCGATCTTACGTGCTGCACAATAATATTCAATATTTAATATTTACAGTTATATTCACATAGATCATCTCGATGATGTTGTTTATTATATTGCTCTCTTTTGTTTGCTTGTTTTCTCTTTTTTCTTTCTCAACAGGTGATCCAGGTGATTGATAGATGGATTTTTTTGTCTGTTTGTTTTTTTGGCTTGGACAACTTCCTACCAGACCCGTGGAAGTGGAAGCTTCAGTGAAGAAAGATTCCTGCTCCCAGCCGTTCATTGGCTCGGCATTTTAAACCCCTAAAGGGTCACCTGGCCTGTAAATAAACAGGGCCAATAAAAAAAAAATCACAAGAATAATACAAAAATTTCAGCCAGTTTAGCTTAATACATTAACTTATTCTTGTGTACACAGTAATTCATAAATAAATAATGTATATTATCAATAAAGATTGATCTAAACAGTTTAACTGCTATGTGCAGATAAAGGCTGCACAGCTTTAAAACATTTGCTATCCAGCAAATATCAGTCAAACTCAACACAAAAGGTAACACAACAATCGTTCAAATTGTTTGGACCGGTGATCCAAATCAACTGGCGTTGGTCAAACAGATGTGTGGTAGACTTACTTTGAAGGAGCTGCTACCGACAAACCAGCAAATAAACACCAAATATTTCATCTGTGACATTTGTGAGGTTTCCTCAAACACACTCCGTCAGTCTTGTTGCTGTTGAACGACAAACTATTTAAAAATGTCGCCGGTTTACCTGGTCATATTCTCTTTCACGGGGCGATCGCCAAAACAAAAGCAAACAATTAACACCATGCCGATGCTGTTCACAGGACAGCAAGAGTAACGATCAGGAGCATCTTGTCTTCGTTATCGTTCCCCTCGTACGTGTTATTACTGCAATTTCAGCGTTTTCGCTTCACAACTAAAGTGTGCAGTTTACTTTGTGTGCACTCAAATGGAGTCAATTAGCGCCACCTGTGGTCAAGTGCCATAGCCTACTACTAGATGAACTTGTGACACACATCTGCAGTAGAGGCTGAGTGGCTGCTCTCACACCTGGAGCATCCAAATGACCCACAAAGACGTTGAAAGATGCAATGCCATCAGTGTGGATTGTCCAGACTGAGAGACCTCTTCCCTCTGACCCCTCCCCAAACCCTCAAACCCTCCTACCCACCTCGACATACAAACTCTGTGTGGCTTCACGTGTTCTGTTGATGTTTACATGATCGAAATAACTTGAACACAAACACAAACAAAGAGGAAGACCGCACCGGAAGGAAACAACTACAAGTCCCAGCATCCTCTGTGTTTAGGGAGCAGCAGTGAAAGCAGGAGGAGGAAGGAGGAAGCTGAGGCAGGTGAGTGTTTACATGAATATGTTTCTTCTTATGACATAAAATAATTCCACGCTGTTCGTGTCTGTGGGTGAAATGTGAGGCCGGTCGGCTCCTCTGAGCGCTGGTTTCCTGTAAGTAGAGAGGAAGTGAGTTTAGCTGAGCCTCCGTTTAGTGTGAGAGAGCAGGAGGAGCGTGAGAGCTGTGCTGAGGCAGGGTGAGTGTTAACACCGCTCTGACATTACTGTGTCTCTGTGGCGGGAACAACAGGCTCCGTCAGTGGAGGCAAAAATAATCAGACTTTGGTTTTTCAAAGGAAACAACTTTATGTCGGAAGTTCCCGCACGCTCATTGGATAACGATGTGTCAATCTCAAGTTATTAGCCAATGAGCGTGCGGATTCACAGAAAGACCCGCCTTTATCACGGGACTTTAAAAACTACAATGGCGACTGAAACTCCGTGAGTGGAGTTCAGGGTGACGTTATGAAACTGTGACGTTTGAGCCGCATCCTGTTCTCAGTCCCAGCATCCTGATCACCGAGGTTTCTGTTGCTCTGATATCTGATATTGATTATATTGGTAAACAGGCTGTAGCATAAACATCAAACACAGCCGAAGCAGTTTTTGGATGGTTGGCTTCAAATGATCCGTCGGTTTGAAAAGTAAAAACAATTTAAAAAAGGTGAAGCTGATGCAGGGTGAGTGTTAACACCAGGACTTTAGAGGGAAGAAGAGTCACAGCTCAGCACGTTGTTGACGCGTTGTTGTTCAATCGGGTCTTTGATTCAGTGATGTCTCTGTTTGGAAAAAACATGGAGAAAAACATTGTAGCTGTGATCACACACTCAAATGGAAGCAGACCTGAAAATGCTTTTAAAGCTCTTGAAGTTGGAAATATTAAATGTGCCAAAAAAGGGAAGAATCAGCCAGTTTACTTCCTGTTTGATAACTGCCAGCATGAAGAGCGAAGAGAGGAAAACACAATTTCAAATAATACATGGGAACTCACACAGAAAAACATGTATCAGGTCACAGACTTCTTAGAAAAATCTAGTCCTTGTCCTGATTCGTATTTTGAGGAAGAGACATACGACTGAAGGTCCATAGTGCGTCAAAACAATGATTTTATTAAAACACATATATGTGGTGAAGATGGGCTCTGCAAAACATCAGCTTCGATCTCCCCAGAACAATAAATGGGTGTGATATTTATACATATGATGACAAGTAATATGTGTCACCGCAGATGCATGTTCCAGTAACTCCAGCCTGGACATATTCTAAAAAAGAACAGTTACTTCCTCTACCACCCGCCAGATGCTTCCTGTTATTCCACTCTCTGGGCTTATCAGAACTAAACTGTCACGTATGCAGGTAAACAACTTTTGGAGTCAGTTTCTAAATACTGTATAGTCAAGCAGACTTATGTGTGTCTTGACCTCAGTGCATGACCTCACTCAACAAACAAAGACATTTTAAAAGTATACTTCCTGACTCTGTTTGAGTCATCTGTTACCAGGCAAACTTCAATGCAGCAGGCTGCTGAATGCACACAGGCCTTTAATATGTGAAAGATTATTACATAACTATGCTCCCACCTGAAATACAGACTTTAATGTAACAGCAACCGTTTCAATAAATGCTCTAATGAAATCATAATGATAAATCATAAATGATGCAACAGTAATAATAATGATTATGAATAGTAACAGTAAAATAATATTTCATCTCTACACTCCTCCTCTTTGGCCTTTGAAAAGGGCCAACACTCCTCGGGCCACTCAGCCACCTCCTCTTTGAGTGAAGTGATGCTCTACGATCCTCCTGTTCTTTCTTCAACTTCCCAGGTAGACTACTGGTTAGTCGTTGCACGGGTCAGAGGGTTTATTCTGCCTCTGTTTTGCCACCCGTGTTATTTGGAGATGAGCTTGTCTCCACCAAGCTCTCATCTGCTACTGCACATTGAGACCAAGGGAACCAGGTTTCGCCTGTCCCCTTCAACTGGACCGCTGTTGTGGTACGAGCCGTCACTTATGGAGCTTGGCACGCTCCCTTCATCCCTCAGGTTCTCATGTTCCTGATTTAAGGTGATGATTTAAGGCAGAGCACGTCGTACACCTTAGTTGTCTTCCTCAATGTCCACGATGAATCTCTCATTTTATTCACTCATTTTTATTTAAAACGTTGCTGTGGGAAGACTCCTCTCAATCTCCTGGAAGCTCAGTAGCACAGCTGCCTGTACTATTTCTGCCGTTCCTCAAGATGATCACTGATCCTCCTCAAGCCTCTATCCTGGCCTCCGCTTCCATCCTGTAGGCGCCCTTCCTCACTCACTTCTCGTCCTGGCACCTCACGACACCTACAAATTAAAAATGACCCTCCTCT
This sequence comes from Simochromis diagramma, assembly GCF_900408965.1. Classification (NCBI taxonomy): domain Eukaryota; kingdom Metazoa; phylum Chordata; class Actinopteri; order Cichliformes; family Cichlidae; genus Simochromis; species Simochromis diagramma. Next base: position 51,238 of record NW_024387497.1, on the reverse strand, counting down.
TGCACCTGGCTTCCGCCGTGTGTCAACTCCCTACTGAGACCTGTATAAGAATGTTACACATTCTCTCTAAAACAATCTCCCGCCAACCTGTAACCTTGTGTAAAAACATTAGTCAGCAGTTACATGTTAAGCTCATCTAACTCCCAGCTCCACCTGGAACCTGTATCCTGGAAAACAAATCTGTTAAATCAAACATCTTATTTACAACCAACTATAAATCATGAGAGTAATAAAGTATTCAGCATAACAGACAAGTATCATGTGCAGGGTTTCTCCAATCATTAAATCACTATTATTACCATAATTTGTCCCCAATCATGACTCATCCCAATTTATTCCACAATTTAATCAGTGACTTTCCTTAAGCAATGTCACTCCACTTGTTTTATCACTATGAGCCCCATATTAAACTGTTCCATAAAAACTGCATCTCTTATTTGTTTTCTCATGTCCCTTGTCTGTTTTGTACCGAATCCTTCACATGCACTCTTAACAAAAGCAAAACAAACGTTAGCAACACACATTGACCATCCCGGGGGTCAGGCGTCGGCCATCCACATTCCAGAGGTGCTATAAAAAGACCTCCTGTAAAAAGAATGACACACTGTTCTCAACACATGATGTGTTCTCACACCATATTCACTTCCCTGTAGTATTCAACATTTTCCCAAGAACACCGTGTAATAGCATCACCAACTCATAACCTATAAACACAGTTTCTTCACACATGAGCCCAGAAATCCTGTAGTAGAAAAACATTAACCAGTTGTCCTGTTATATATCACATGATCAAATCACATTAAGAACTGTAATGCTGTAGAGAAGAAGATGCAAATGTTAATGCTGTGCAGGTGTATACACCCTTTCTCACAGTTATCTCTGTGAGCAACACACAACACAAACCCATGAATCACACACCCCTGGTAGATTCACAAACACAAAAGAGGCATTTAAAAGTTAAATCGGTACGGCCAAAGCTCACGCAACCTCAGATGTTGCTGTCATCCTTCTGCTCCTGTAAAAGAAACACACATAAATTCATCCACCCTTTTGTCCTATTTAGGTGGAGGTTAACCTTGAGTCGTGGTCAAGTCTTGTCAGCTTTTGTCAGCTTTTACCAGTCAGTCAGTTTGTTTTTATTTCCAGTCTTTCATTCATTCATCCATTCTTTCTTTCTTTGCTGATAGTGGAAACCATCGCCGCATTTAGATTTCCGCCCTCAGCAAAATGACGTCATTTCAAAAAGAAAAACAAGAACTTTAGATCGGATTACCTCGCTGAATCCTTCTTAGGCAGGGACTCTCATTTTCTAATTGTCCCAAATAAGTGGCTTTCTCCAGAGCCCATTTTAACGTGGAGAAACTCACTTGCAACAATTTTCTCGACGACGTGTAGCACTTTTAATTCCCGTCGTGCAGATCTGCTTAAAGAAAAGAAATTCACAAACAAAAATCAGTGCACTGTTCAAAAAATATAAAATGAAAAATAAAAGATAAAACTGTAAAACAAAATTAAATAAAAATACACAAGCCCGGTCTTAGGACTTGTCACCGAATATTCTTTCTCTTGTAAGTGAAAAAATACCAACACTAAAACTTGGTGCCATGGTAAAACCTTCCCCATACTTCAGAAACAAAAACAAAACAAAAAATCTGCTAGTTTCACTCATTTAAACTCTGGCTGCAGGATTCTGTTCACCCCTGCTATCATGTTCCCCAAAATAATACTAATTCAGTCGTCTATGTATCACTTCTCAACCCACTCAATAAACCAGACAGGATGATGGTAACAGTATTACCTACTTAAAATTGTGTTTGATCCTAATGAGCTGTTCCTAATGAGCTCCATTACATGTGTGTGTGTGTATGTGTGTTAGTAAGGTTAATACATCTTCTATTTCTGTGTGTCCTTTTATGTACCTTCCCCCTTTTTTCTGAAACAAAACTCTGTTTCCTCCAAATTTTGTTCCAGAAACATCGAAATGAAAAACTCTGTCATAGTCAGGCACAGCTAAACCCCAAATGCTTGCAGGTTACCATAGGCAACCACACTGAGTGTTGTTAACCCCTTCTACAAATGCCCTCTTTTAATGTGTCACACTTTATGTATGATTTTGTGTCATCTCTAGTGCATATTATGTGCGTGCGTGGTGTCACTTTCCATTGTTCTAACAGTACTCTTGCATACCTCAGTTCTTGTCTTCCTCCCCCTTTTGTGGTGGTCCGGGGACTGTCTCAACCCTCCACTTCCAGGCAGTCGTCTGTCTCCCTGGATTCCTTAACCCAATTTGATTCCCCACACTAAAACAGCCGCCTCAGTCCTCTTCTGCTCCTTTCTCTCCGTTCTTCTCTCCCACTTTTCAGTCCAATGGCAGTCAGTTTTCTTCAGCTTTGTCCCATGTCTCTCTTTGTCCCACTGTCTCTTTCATTGCCATCTCGCTCCAAACATGGCAAGTGTCAAACTCAGACAGTCTTCTCAAAAGTCCTTCACACACAGTGAGGTTGCAGCTTGCTGGAAACGCATCTCCATCCATCCAATCAAGATGGTGGATCTTCTCTTTCTGATGCCGTTTACCCACAGCGCTGCTGGACCTCTCTGCTCAGAACTCTGGTATTGTCTCTTGGACTCCTGTCCACCGTTGATGTTCATCCTCGTGCTTCTAAAACTGCACTCTGTGTCTTCAGGGAGAGATTAGTTTCCTTGGAGCTTGCTTGTTCAGGATGAGGACGGGGAGCTGCAAAACAGTTCAGCCAAAAATTCTGGCTGGGTGTTTTTATTTTTTTCTAAGGATTTTAACCTATAATTTTCTTCCGACTGCTGCCCGTGGAGAATTGATCCAGGTCCGTTCCCCACCTGTAAACGACAGACTGAGAGACTTTCATTATTCACTGTGACTCCAGATGTTTTAATCACTCCTAAAGCAACACATCTCTACTTATTTTGTTTTGAACTCTGCTGACTTTACACCCCAAATGTGAAATTTTATTTGTTCTTAACCGCAAACACAAAAATCTTCTTGATGTTGTTGTTAATTATTTTCATCCATAGCACTCCAAATTATGTTTTCTTTTTGTGTCCAGCAGGGGAAGAAGGTGAACTGTAGCGTCACTGCTTCCCCAGTTGGAGACAATCTCTCGCTCACACTTCCACACTTTTTATTTTCTTTGCTTTCATCACTCTCTTTCACTTTTGTCCTTTTTTTTGTTTACACGCACACATTAACCTGTTAACTCACTCTTCCAACCTCATTTTCCTTTCACCCAAACAGCTCTCATGCAGTCAGCAATCAAATCCTCCATTCATCCTTGCGTACTTGATCACCTCTATATGTCACTGTTAATTTTTATCAATTTATCATTACCTTAACACTAATCCACTGTTTTAGTTTTATTTATTTATTTTCAGTTCACTTTCTCCTATTTGATCACTAGGATTTCTTGACTATTATTATTTCACAGAAAATCAACTGATCTACTTTTCCTCCCTCTTCTGTCATCCAGGAATTCACACACACTCACAGCCTGGGCACTCGGCCCCCACCTTGTCTCTTTCTCTCTCCCAGACACACAGAGTGGGTGCCATCCGTTCTCCTGCACCTCACAAATTTTCAAACTGCGCCACGGACTGTATACCGCAGTTTCTCTTCCTTTAAAAAATATAAAACTAAACTCAACCCCCCAATTGACTTCACAGTTTGCAACAACTCGTGACACGGCCTCCTGCCGCGATTTCTACACACCACAAACACACACTATTTTGTTTAATCCTCATCCACTCAGCTTCTGTATTAAATCATTTTCACAGCACACGCAGTCATAATCAATATAAGCAATGTACACAGCCGATTTACACTTTATTTTATATACTCAGGCCTGTATCAACACAAAAAAAGACACCAGATGCCAAGACAAGTTATTCAACATTTCCTTACTCTTATTCTTATCCTTATTCTTGTCACTTCTTATTTTATTCTTGTCACTTCTTATCTTTATTCTTCTTCAAAGCCTCTGTAGCATTACACCTAACTTTTTGACTAATTTAAAACCCTCTAAGCCCAGGCCCAGGTCCAACCTTGCTGGTCAATGAACCCGCTTCGGGAACGCCGTCACCAACAGCGGTCAGATTTCTAAGCCCTAATTAATTTATAACCGCTCCCCGCGCCTTGACAGGGAACTCCACGTCCAGCGTCTAAGTATCACACTCACGCCTTTCCACTTTACTTAGAGCTCACAGGTCAGTCACGTTGAATGGTCACGGCCGGGTCCAACCCTTTCACCCAAACAAAGCAGTAAAAAGGTAATCCCTGACTACCTGGCCTTTTAACGGGAGTCCGAATCCCTGCGGGAGGCCACCCCGGGCTAAAAATAACCACGCGTCCACGGTTATTGGTCGCTGCCACACGCTGAACAGAACTGCGTTCCTCGGGGTCCAATCCCGGTCCTAGACTAATTTATTTACGTTTTAAAAGCATCATTGTGGGCTCCAAGCCCCCCAACAATCTTTTCTAATGTGATGCCCGAACCCAGTTCTGCTGATCAATCTGGGAATAAAATCCCTTAGCCAAATACCCTAACCTACGCCTTGCTTGGCTGGCGTCACAGTCAACAAATAGAACACATCAATTTAAACACATAACATATTAACTTAAACACACAACCTATTAAGTTAACAATCACCCCAGAATTAACAGCAATAAATTTTGTCAGTCAAATATTCCCCAAACTTTTATCACTAATTACCCAAAATCACCACGGACACGGACCAGAAGCTCTACTGAGTGAACATTTAATTTAGCTTAATTTCCAATTCAGCACCTTTGGATATTACTTCAATAATCAGGTGGTGCTTACCTCCTATTTTGGGCACATCACTCAGTCGACCTGCTGGCTGTCCGTCCGTTTGACACCACTAGACCTCAGCCAAACCCAAGTCCCTCCTCAAACCAGGTTTTCGGCACCAAAACTGTCCCGATTTGTATTTTGAGGAAGAGGCATACAACTGAAGGTCCATAGTGCGTCAAAACAATGATTTTATTAAAACACATATATGTGGTGAAGATGGGCTCTGCAAAACATCAGCTTCGATCTCCCCAGAACAATAAATGGGTGTGATATTTATACATATGATGACAAGTAATATGTGTCACCGCAGATACATGTTCCAGTAACTCCAGCCTGGACATATTCTAAAAAAGAACAGTTACTTCCTCTACCACCCGCCAGATGCTTCCTGTTATTCCACTCTCTGGGCTTATCAGAACTAAACTGTCACGTATGCAGGTAAACAACTTTTGGAGTCAGTTTCTAAATACTGTATATTCAAGCAGACTTATGTGTGTCTTGACCTCAGTGCATGACCTCACTCAACAAACAAAGACATTTTAAAAGTATACTTCCTGACTCCGTTTGAGTCATCTGTTACCAGGCAAACTCCAATGCAGCAGGCTGCCGAATGCACACAGGCCTTTAATATGTGAAAGATTATTACATAACTATGCTCCCACCTGAAATACAGACTTTAATGTAACATCAACAGTTTCAATAAATGCTCTAATGAAATCATAATGATAAATCATAAGTGATGCAACAATAATAATAATGATTATGAATAGTAACAGTAAAATAATATTTCATCCCGACATCCTCAAAAACTGATGACAACAGTTGAAGTGTTAAATGAACAGATAAGACTGAAAGCCTCCATCCAAAACCTGAAAGAGAGAATCAAGCTGGCTGAAGTAAAAAAGAGAGAAACCAGAAACATGAAAGAAGCCCTAAAACAGGCAGGAAATAAAATGGACATTAAGAAAATATTGAGTCTTTCAGAAAATCTTGAAAATGAAATGAAACAGGTGACAGCCGAGAAGTCACAGTTCCTGGACGAGTCCTACCAGCATGTTGTCAGAGTGGAGCAGATCGCTCTGAAAGCTGATTCAGCATCCACTATTGTCCACTTGGACTTCCTGATTGAGAAGATGAAGCAGAAAGGAGACACAGAGAAGGTCCAGAAACTGGAGGAGATGAAAAGGTGAGTGGACGAAAGAGCCAAAGCACATGTTGGTACGAGCTTCAACAAATTCCATCAGCTATCAGAAATATTGGGAGATCCTTCCCCTGCAGTCAAACAAGTAAAGAAGCATCAGGCAGCAGTGTAGATGCTTTTCCCCGATACTCTCTATACTACATGTTCAGATGTACACCACATGTTTGTTTGTTTTTTCTAACAGATGGCACATTACTATTAAAAAACACTAATTATTTATTGATTACTGATCAGCACTAACATCTCTACTCAGAGAGAAGTCAGCTTCATAATGTTTTCATGTTAAGGAGAAGTTACAGTGCCTCAGTGTTTGTGCCAGGAAGAGCAGTTTTATGCATCTGTCATCAAATCTGTACCAAATACAACATGTGGCTCCAGATGTTTGTCACGGTCCTGGGTCATGTGACCCAGCATTAAGAGTTTATTGTTGTATTTGTGATTTCTTAGGTATATTTAAAGGATGTTAAGTTTTAGTATTATTAACAGGTTGCCTTTAAGTCTAGTTTAGGTTATTCTATGTATTGTTAGTTATGAGTCTGTTGGTAGTATATTACATGGTCTGTCTTGTCCTCAGTGTTTCAGTATGTCTGTGTCTAAATCCCCCTTTTCAAGAAACAACTTTCATTAAAATTCTGCCTGGTCTTGTGTCTCTGTAACATAACCCAGAACGTAATAACAAGCTGACATTTTCCTCCTGACACCAACGATCAGCTCAACAGACCCTCATTTTACCTGCATACACTCTGCTCACCTGTCAGCCTACAAGAAACACATGATTTCATCCAGGTTCCTTAAAATTGTATCCAATCTGACTCATCTAATGCTAAGTGCTTTATTTATCAGTGTGATCCAGGTACACACCGGCTCACTCCTTGGCAGCCGCTTATCGGGGCCTGGAGCCTGGGGCTCGCTCGGGCCACTTCGGAGGTGGGGTGCCCCCGGCCTCTCGGCCTGGGGCTCGGTCACTCAGGCACGGCTGGCTGCCGTCGGAGCTCACGGGCGCGTCACTGCAACTCCCCCTGGCTTCTGCTCCGCGGCTGCTGAGTGAGCCCTCATCTGGGACTCTCCTCAGCTCTTTCTGGGACAGTGGCGCGGCTGCCCCTCTGTTGGTCTTCCTTGGTCTCTTGTGTTCTGGGGGCCTCTGGATGTCTGGAGTTTTGATCTCCTCCATACCTGCTTCATGCCCTGGAGGACGGGGCTGTGGCCCCCCCACACCCTCTAGCAGATCATTACATGAAGGAACCTTTTAAAAAAAAAAAACAAGCGCGTCCATGCTCACAGGTGTACACACGGGTGATCACACCCACAAACTACACCCTTTTTGGCTCCTACCTCAAAGCACACTGTGTTCTGTTGATCTTATGTGCTGCACAATAATGTTTAATATTTAGTATTTACTGTCATATTCCCATATATCATTGTGATGTTGTTTATTCTATTACTCTTGTTCTCTTCTGCTTGTTTTCTTTTTTCTTTCTCAGCAGGTGATCCAGGTGATTGATATATGCATTTTTTTTCTTTTTTTTCTGCTCATTCTGTTGGTTTTTGTCTTTTGCCCTTCTCCCCGTCCCTCTTCTCAGCTGTTTCTCTTTCCCTCTTTCTTTCTCCCCTTCTTTCCCCCAGTCAAGTCTGTCCCGTATTCAGTAAGTGAAAATAAAATAAACAATAAAAGGTGAATCAAATGGACCATCACGGCAAGGCTGGGATGGTCAATTTGACTCATCTATGTGTACTAGTACGTTTCTTTGAGACAATCATTGGACTAAAATGAAGGTAGAGATGATAAGTATATTTATTGTTTGAGGTCTCTGTAGTGAATTGCTAAATGACTCTCATTCCCAGAATTAAATTCCCAGGTTTAATAAAACATTACAAATACACAGTGGTGACATTTGATATTACCTGAGATTGATTATTTAAGATGATTTATTTTTTCACAATATCCATCAACTGTCTGCGACCATCACCAGTTAATCTGAGTTAATTAAAATAATTGTGGTCTGAAAAACATAATGATATGTGTCTGCATTTGCACTAGCACACTGTAATCCCTAACAGTTGTTCTAGCTCATAACTAATAAGCTCATAACACTCAAATGTCGTTTTGAAGTTGAGCAAATTATAAAGTATTGAGCTCTGTTGGCTTTTATGCAACTTTAATTGAATAGGGCTCAATATTTTTTAGCTAATTTGTTTAAGAAGCATATATTAGTGACGTTCTGGTGGGTGGTGTCTTGTCGCTCCCTCAGGAAAGCTGAGTCAGCCATCTTGAATTTACCTTGATGCGGGGAAGATTTGGCCAGCCCGTGTGGATTAAGAGTCCCCAACTTCAACCCACCACGACTACCACCTTATTTTTTTTCATCAACTGCCCTAAATTTGGTAAGTCTAACGTGTTTTTGTTTTGTTTAAATTTAATTTCGATAAACATTATTTTTTATTTTTTACTGGAAATATATTCGTACTTTGTGCACAGTGAATGTTTGTTATAAATAAATTCGAATCCAAGTAATTGTAATTTTAGAAGTTTTCGAATGTGACAAATATGTAATGTTATTTCAAATTAGAACGGTGTAACGTTTTGGCGGTTTTCCGTGGGGGACAACATCTCCCATAATGCATTGTATTCTTGCCCGGGAAGTTGACGGTGGCAGTTCTAGCTCCTTGCGTTTGAACTTTCTACTAAAACTTTCTACTGTCCGTTTCTACCGGTTGTCGTATTCGCCGGTAATGCACGTGCGTATTGTGAGTATACTTATTTCAGTAAGTGTCCGTGTTACACAGTCAGTAGTTTACGCTGTTGAGCTATGTGTGTGTGTGTGCTAGCATGAAGCGAACAATAATAAACAACATGAGTGTGTTATCATGATGGTAATTAGACACATGTTTGTATTTTTTCGTAGTCTCAAATGTGTGGTTGTGAGATAATCTCGAAATCCTTTTAACCCTTTAGAGCCGGTCGGAGCGGGCACGCTCTGTTTTGCGTAACTATTTTTAAATCCCGGTAGCTCTGCAACCACATAAGCTAGCGCAATAATTTTTTTTGCATATGAAACCGGAGGAGTTGTACTTACATCTTATGCCATCAGCTTGTCCTAGGTCACAGTTTCCTTCCACATATAGCTTTGCAAAAACTGCATAAAAACCACTTGCAGCAACACAAACATAATATTCCAGAAACACGCTTTGCCGATCCGATCAGCTGTTCATAACACTTCCCACGATGGAATAGACGTCAGCGCGAACTTTTGCATGTCCGCCATTACCTGCCTGAAACCGGAAGTGACGTCATTTTCGCGGAAATGTAGTTTTTTTTTTTTACCATCAGGGCCTCATGGCCTATACTGCTGTTTTTAAAAGTTATTTTTGACTTTATGACTTTCTGTGTCTTTTCTGGGATGCTTAGGACTCATATTGCACTGCTGGAAATAGTTTATTTTGATGCATATGCTGCTTTTTTGCAAATTTGCAGTATAATATTTATTTTCGTTTTTCCTGCAGTGTATAAAAATTTGTGTATTTCAAAAATAAAACTATGAAGACACTCAAAATAAATTTCCTGTGGTAGGAAACTATTTTGTGCAACTTTTTTGTATTTACAGTTTTGAGGGATAAGCCTCTTAAATTTCTCTAACTAGAAATATATGTTAAAAAAACAAAAACGATTTAAAAAATTTTTTGTAGTTTATTGCACTTTTTTGCAATTTATGTAATTACTATGCACTTAATGAATACATATTATTAAAATCTGGGCTATAATGGTTGTGTTGATGTATAGCAACTTGAAATGCTCCCAAAAATGGCTCCACAACATGTAAAAATATAATATAAGCTCTGGCGGACTTGGTTCTATGGTAGGTCTTAAAGGGTTAACAGTTTACAGGGGTATTCCACTAAGCGAGCTCTACAAGTCAAGGCTTGCGGAAAAATGCATCGCCTGATTCAGCCTAACATTACACACTGGTCGAACTCGGTGATTATGCCATGGATACAAGGTTGTCATTTTAGGAGAAGGACATCTTGACAAAATCTATCCTATCAAAATATCCAAAAAAAATCCAAAATACTGGATTACCTACCCTACATCTATGGCTAGGGTAGGGTAGGGTTACCCTTCTAGATTGACAAGTTTAGCCCGTTACACAAAAAGTTTGGACACCCCTGATCTATAACAATGACAATCAGAACATGGCTATCCAACACTTTGTTTTTACTCTGCATTTGTGTAAATACTATTCTAATAGATATTGTATGTTCATCTAGGAACAGCATGATGTAAATACAAGACGGGCCCTCGTCCTTTGTGCACTTCCTGTGTACCTGCGTGAAGATGCCTCCACGTTATTCAGGACTTGTGATGTAAGTGTACTGGCCTCAGCATCAACCCCTTTGCCTAGCTGTTCAGTCGAACATATGACATCGCTCAGAACTCAAGGAGAACCAGGGTGTATATCAGGAAGGAGGTTCAACACATCTGACTTGTTTTCTCCCATATATCAACTATTGTTGAATAAGATTGCAAGAAGATTGTTACGCATAAACCAGAAAACATGAAAATAGTCGAAAGATTATTAAACAAAAACAAATCCACAGATAAAAACTATCTCCCTTTTAAAATTCAAGTGTTCTATTTTTTTGGAGGTGCCATGTTGTGGTCAGAGAAATGTTTGGTAAATAACAAAAACAAATATCTTGGCATATATTCATTACTGAAAACATTTATTTAAACATATGTTTTGAAACCAAACCCAAATTAAGATTATTGTAATGCATCATGATGTATCGCCATATCAAATTAAATCGTTGACATTATAATCCTAAAAGAAACGTGCGACTTATGAAGATTCACACCTCTAATCAATAGCATGATTTGTGTCCTTGTGGGGCTGAACTCATTCTTGTATTATTTTTGTTTTGCAGACAGTTGTCACGGATGACACTACTGATTCGGCCCTCTTCAGTCCCGAAAGCATCTGCATTGTCGTTGAGGATGAAATACTATTCATGTTTAACGTTGTGTTGCCTAATACCTTAATGCACTACCTGATGTTTGTTCCCAATTATGTACAGTTGTATAAACCAGTACAAATCTGGATGCCTCATTTCTCCTGCTTTTTGGGTAGTTCTGTGTACTAGACCTACAATACGCAGACTCTCGAGCTTTTATTAACATGTATCCAGAAGGTTGTGATGTGCCTTGAATACAACAAACCACTGTTAGGTCGCTTACTGATGCAGAAGAATTTGTTCAAGTGAATCACTTGGAATAGACAACTCGTTAAGCTAAGTATTGAAGGTTTTTCTTGTTTTGTTTTGTTTTATTTATACCATTTTTTTAAACCATTTTTTACCATTTGCCTCTTCTACCTCACATTTAAGATGAATAACTGTTCAGTTCATGCACTATTCATATTTAATGTTCTGTTGCCTAATACATAAATGCACTGCCTTGATGTTTGTTCCCTATAAGTACAGCAGTGGAAACAGTACTGTTTTTTATGTATTTTTAAAAAAGAAAGTGAGCTGCAGCTGTCAAGGTACAGTAAGTGTTAAATGCCTCAATGTTCTAATAGCTGCAATTGCTGTTAATACTGAAAATGTTATTGAATTTTAGAATTGAGATGGAGACCCTTGGAGTCTTTTTCTCGTTTTATTTATGAAGCACTTTTTTATGAGTGAGCTCTGTTGTTTGTGCCTTTTTAAAAGCACATTGTGTTTAATAAAAAGTTGTTAAATTGTTAGTGTTGTTACTTTCATGTTTTCTAACACTTTTAGCTGATTATAATTTACTGGGCAAACAGTTTAGAATTATTTGTAAGTGTATTTCCCACAGTATTTTAAAAACATTGAAGATTTTAAGTGTTATTTCCCATATTATAAGTTAGAAAATATGAAAAAGTTTGAGTTTATTTCCCACATTGTATGAGTTGCAATATGTAAAATATTTTGAGTGTATTTCCCACCTTAATTAAGTTGAAAAATATTGAACATTTTGAGTTTATTACTTCCTAATTATAAGTTGAGGAATATCAACATTTATGAGTTAACATTGAGGTAATTTAAGGCAACTGCAGCTATAATTTTTATTTTAGTTAAACTTAAAACTTTTAAAAACATCACTAAAAAATTGTTGTGTAATCTGTTACACAACAATTTTTGAGTTCTGTGAACTTATTTGGTTTTACAGTGCACAAACTGGAAAGCTTTTTTTGCCAAGGTCTTTAATCAAATATCAGAAACACTGACAAACAGAGACAAACGTTCAATAAAAATGAGGAATCTGCAGAGCCAACATCTGGAACACAGAGAGTGAAAAACATGAATAAAAACCAGTTAACATGGAACACTGGTTTGTCTGGTGCGGCAGCTTTTTACTAGTTGATAATTCACTGACAACCAAAACAAAATTATACTGGCACAAACTGAACTTCGAGGCTGTTTCTCAATATGCGTACTTGTGTTCTTGTGGACTTGTGATACATCATCAGTTACAGACCAAGTACTGTTCCAATTCAAAGTACCCATCAAGCCAAGTACGCTCAAAATTCCCGGATGTGGTCTCGCTCCTCCTTTTTTATCGAGCATGCTATATATCCCAGAATGCATTTTGTCCAAAACTCAGACGCGTCAATGGTGGAGGACTGCGGCTAAAAACTTTTAAATATTACTCTTCCTGGGTCACAAAATAAACTTTTAAGATATTTTCAGGTGAGAATGTAGCTGTGTAAACTTCAAATATCTGCTCGGTTTATCAAGACACCACATATTTGCAAAAGTGCTCCGATGTTTTCGGAGACGTCTGTTACCCACCAGCGTGATAGCTAGCTGGGGTTCAAGCCTCACTAGAGCCGGTGGGAACAGCGAACTCCCGGCACATCATTTTCAAACCCCCGCGGTCTTTAGCTACTCAGGTTAAACATGGCAAATCACTAAGATAACTTAAAATGTTACTGTTTGGTTTATTTCAGTGTTTGATTTGTTCCTGAGTAAATCGGTTTGTTCAGCTTCATAACTGGACCGTTTTATTTAATACTGACATCTTGCTTGGAGAGCTGAGAGCTATGTTTTGAGTTTCACCCGTCATATCCCCTGATGTAAAAGATAAAGATAAGATAAAGAAGAACTTTATTGTCCTTGTAGTTATACAATGAAATTTGCTTGGTAGCTCACAGAGGCCAGCAGCAATAAAACAAGAAGCAGCATAGTAACATAATAACCATAGTAAACGTAATAAAAGTATAAAGTAAAAAGAAGGCACGTAGCACAGTAAATAAAAAATAGTATTTACCCTATGGTAGTTTGAGGGCAAAAGGTATAATATAATATAACAGTATTTACAGTCTGGTAATTTAGTGCAAACATTAATGTCCAGTAAATGACTTTGTACATTAGCAGCAGGCATGACATGTAGTGATGTGTCGGTCGCGAACGAAATGGCTCTTAGAGCCAACTCTTTGACGTGAACGATGTGACGTGAAACACGGCTTATCGCGAGCCGTGTTTTTTTTTTTTTCTTTCTCTCACCCTCTCTCTCGCACTTTTTTTCCGCTTCACTCCGCACACGAGCCTTGTGCTTTGCGCTGGGAAGAGGGGGGAGGGGTGGTAGTTACACTCGCAGTAGTAGAGGAACAGAGCGGGAGGGAGAGAGAGAGAAAGAGCCAGGGACAACAACGTCACATTAGAAAGGTATAGTAATCATCCACAACTATTTTCAGTTGCGGATGATAAAGGATTCAGAAAGTTTATTCATGCAGGCCCATATGACAGAGAATGTGCATCTTCTTTTTGTTTTCATATTTTAATTTATATTTAATTGTGTTGTGGTTTGCAGTGTTTTGTGTTGTTTCACTTTAAATTTGTTTAAAAGGAAAAAGCTGAAAATTTCAATAGTTAAAAGCTGAACTGTGAATACTTGGTTATTGTAATATATGATTTATTTATTACATTTTATGTGGAGTGAATAAATAAAAGTATATTTACGGTGGCCCCTAGAGACAAAGCACGTACAAACTCCAAATCACGTAAAAACTCCAAAACACGTAAAAACTCCATAGCATGTACAAACTCCGAAGCACGTACAAAACCCCAAAGCACGTACAAACTCCAAAACACGTAAAAACTCAGAAGCACGTAAAAACTCCAAAACACGTACAAAACAAAATCTAAACACCTACGCTACCACTACAAAGAAACAAAACATAAAGATTCACTTTCACACTCAGTCTGCACTTTTATTCATTACTTCAACAGGTTGAAATGAGCTTTGAAGAAACATCAGTTTAGTGCTGAAATATTCAAATGCTGCAGGAAGGAGAACAACAAAGTGATGACTAGAGATGGGCAGTAACGCGTTTCTTGTAACGTGTTACTGTAATCCGATTACTTTTTTCAAGTAACGAGTAAAGTAAGGGATTACTATTGCAAAAACGGTAATTAGATTACCCTTACTTTCCCGTAGGAACGCTGTGTTACTGCGTTACTAAAACCGTGATTTTTTTGCGAGAGTGTCTCATGACAGTGACGTAAGCAAGTGCGACGTTCGTGACAACAGCTGTGTGCAGATAAACAATGGATAATATATCAAGTGCGGGAGAGAGTATGAGCGTGCAGCGTTTAAAGCGTGGAAGTACTGACCTTATTTTGAGTTTGATTCCATAAAAAGTGACAAAAACATTAGCGTTCGTTGTGCGTGGGAAGAAAACTTCTTTTTACAGCGAAAAAAAACCCTAAACTTCCAAGCAAGCACCGAGTGCGCTACGACGTAATGGGAAATTCACAGGGAAACTCGCGAGTAGTAATATACCTATACCTATACCTATACAAGGAACATTGGGGGTTGATACAGTGCTAGTGTGGCTAGGTGTGAATATGTGTGCTTTTAGAAGTATCACAGTTTATTTCTAAAGGGATACATGTTGTTTGTGGTATTCTATTTAAAAACTATTAGCCTGTGAAACGATTAGAAAAGTGAAATCTTCCTAAATTAAATGCTGTGTGGGAATACACGGTTTTTAGAAGTATCACTGTTTATTTCTAAAGGGATACCTGTTATTTGTGGCACTCTGTTTGAAACTATTAGCCTCTGTGTGTTTCAGAGCACTAAAGAAAAAGCAAAATGCTCCTAACTAGTTAAAATACCCCTAAACTAGTTAAATTAAATCATCTATGTCTAAATAACAGAGCTCTGAGACCTATACAATCCTTTAAAAAGAGTTTAATTTAAACACATAATGGTTTCATTAAATAAAACGCAAAAAGTCCGTTCACGCGCACGTGCACGCACATGAACGCGGAGGGGGATAGGGGAAGTGGGGGTATGGGGGGCAAAAAAAGCTATAGGTATATTACTACTATCGGCACAGCAGCAGGTTTGATCTCTGTGGGAGGCTACAGCCCTGTTTTTACCGCCGTGTTTGATGGCGTTTGACGTTATGTCAGGACCACGCTGGAGAGACGGGCCCTCTGTTTTGTAGTGTTCCCAAAATATTAGAATTTATCTGATCAGCCTCTGGTGTCCCTGTATGATACAATATCACTAACTACCTGACCCCACCCCCACTGAGGTTGGGACAAACACAGTGACCTTTCACCTCGTGACATGCAGCGACCTTCACAGAGCATTAGTGTTGACTAACGATGTGTTCATGGACACGGCGAGGAGTCAGAAACACTAACAGGAGGAAACCCCTGATTCTTTGTTTGTTTGTTATAAGAGGATGATGTTTGTCTGCACATGTCAGAGCTGCACGTGACACACACACACACACACGACCAGTGCGAGCTGTGATCACCTTCATGTTCTGCTGCTCAGACTCAGGCTGAATGTGTAGTTTGTGAGTCTGTGCTCGCACACAGCAAGGCTGCTGCCAGTTCACAAACTGGGTCACCAAGACAGGAACAAGGAGAGCAGCCGCCATCACCTTCACACTACACGAGGAACCACAGCGAGCTCACAGACCAGCACAGACACACAGACAGAGGAGTCAGCGTGGAAATGCAGACACAAACGAGTGCTGCTGAAGGTCACGTAACGTGTTTATAAAGCTGCACATGGACTCTGAGCGTCTGACCACAGAAACATCCGAGCCCTGCTCATGTCTGTGCTGAACCTGCTGCCTCCCTCCTCCTCCCCTCCTCCCCCTCATGCAGCCTCGGCGGGAGGCTTGTGTGTACTCCGTGGTCACGCCCCTGAGACATGTGCCTGCTCCACTCAGACGGCTCTGCAATGGGACTGGAGCGCCAGAGGCCCGCCCACACCCACGCCTACCCTCCCTCTGCACACGCTCTCACGTTCCCGCCATTCATATCTCACTCTCTCTCACACACACACACAAACGGATCTGCAGCGTTTTCTGCTGTAGTAAAATAAGATTCTTCAGCTTAAACGTGACCTCCTCCTCACTTCCTGATGGTGATGTTCATATTCAACAATCTAGAGTTTCTCGTAACGAGCTGAGTGTGAGCCAAGACTGCAGACTGCTCTGAACAGGTTTTCAATTTTTTTTTTTACCTCTATGACATCACAGAGAGTAAACTTGCTGATCCCAGAGGATGAATGAGGGCCTGCAGAGTCAGTCCAGAGTCAGATACAGAAGGATTATTATGAACTGTCAGTCATGCAAAGCTGCTCACAGTCCAAGAATAAGAAGAGAAAGCAAAGAGGAGGAGCTTGTTTTTGGACTGATTCTTCTACAGTGTTCTTCTACTCCCGATGCACACACACACACTGACACACACACGCCGTTGGATGTGTCAGAGAACATTTTGGGGCTGGCGTCTTACCGTCGTGGCTCATGCCCACAGACAGACACTTCTTGAAGCGGCACTCCTTGGGCAAGATACTAACCCCATGTTTGCCTACTGGTGGTGCCAGTGTCCTGCAGCCTCGCCTCTGTCAGTGCGCTCCAGGGCAGCTGTGGCTATAATGTAGCTTGCCATCACCAGTGTGTGAATGACTGAATGTAGTGTAAAGTGCTTTGGGGTCTAAGTAAAGCGCTATACAAATGCAGACCATTTACCTTCCCTTTCATTCACTTCCCCCTTGTTTTTTGTACCCGTTTTATCAGCCACAATAAAGGGCGCGCTTTTTGTCTATTCGAGTTACGTTTCACGCTCCACTTTTTGGTCTACATTTGGGTCCAGTATTCACTCTACATGCAGTCAGCGCACGCTGCCTGTGACACCTTCAGGCTTTGGTAATGGAAAGCTGATAGGATGATCTGCACTCGTGCAATTTAAATAATTGTTAATGGATTGATGGGACTTGAGCTAAAGTGACAGATGGATTTTGGAAGGTTGATGTGGCCACTGAGATGAATTCTGATGAACAATAATACTTTCCTTTTTTTTTTTGAGAATGAGGGGAGCAGTAATTCATTTTTACCAAGAAAGTTCAATATGTGAGTGAGCCAAACAAGTTGGACGAAAACTGTTTGAGTGCAGACGTGTCAATCCTGTCTGTACATTTGAATAGTTATGGTCTTATCCTCTGTAGTAACTGCTACTGTTTTTCATAATAAAGATAAGATTCTCACTGTGTCATGTTTTAAAATTTGCATTCTAGAAGGTACAGGTACGTTACATTCAACAAAGCCACTACTACTTCTCTCAATTATGATATGACAGAACTGAGAACATTTCTACTACAGTGTAGTCTATATATGTATATGTGATCTTCTGCTGCTTCCAGGTTTGATGTGTTGTACATTCAAAGATGCTCTTCTATTCTCTTCTCCAGATCTTGCACAATCAATGCACAGAAAATATAAGGTTTAACACATGTTTATTTGCAAACAGGAAACCCAGTGAACCGGGTGGTTTGTGGGGGGTCGGATGGAGGGCACAATGGGCTTGAATGGACTGCTTTAATCTACGACACATGAAAGCTGGGGTGAATACAAAGAGTGGAAAGGAGTTTGAGTTTCACTGCTGTTGGACTGAGTATTTTGTCTATTTCAAAGGGTCCGATGTAATGGTGTGAGAGTTTGTAGTTGAGGGATTTTAGAGGAATGTCCCTGGCTGTCAGCCATAACTTCTGTCCAGGAGAGCAGTCAGGTGCCGGAGAGCAATGATGGTCAGCGTATCTCTTATTTTGGGCTGTGGTTCTGAGCAGTCCTCTCTGCTTTGGGTCCAGGCCCGATGGCAATGCTCTAGGTGGTGTTGTATGGACGGTACTGTGAGTTCTAGTTCTGTAGATGGGAATAATGGTGGTTGATAACCAAAAAAAGCTTTACATGGAGACTGACCTCTAACCAAGGAAGTTAGGGTGTTGTGCCCATATTTGATCCACAGCAGGTGGGCAGACCGAGTGGCAGCATTTTGGGAGATGACGCAGCACAGATTCTGATTCTTTCCTTTTGGCGGTTGGCAAACATAGCGTATTACCCCAGTGTTGGCCTCTCTACACTGGCTCCCTGTTCCTTACAGGATCCAATTTAAACTCTTACTTTTTGTTTTTAAATAACACAGAAGGTGAGAAGGGGCTCACCTCAGACATATGAGCCCTTTCTCATCTGTCTGTGCTCCTGTTTATTTGTCAAAACTAACCTTAACTATTCCACGGACTAAACTTCGAGCCTTCTCTGTGGCAGATCCCAGACTCTGGAATAGTCTTGCTCTTAATATCAGATCCGCACAAACAGTTGAACATGTTAAGTCGTTAATAAAGACACATTTTTATTTGCTGGCTTTTAACACAGTTTGACCTAAACATTTTGGTTTATCAGCCTTGTTGTTGTTGTTTTAGTTGTTCTTATTGACTTATTTTATTTATTAATTTATTTTTCTATGTTTTACTGCATTGTTTTATATTTTATTTATTTTAGGGGCATTTTACATTGTTGAGCACTTTGTGCGGCATGGACTGTTTGGAAATGTGCTATATAAGTAAACTTGACCTTGACCTAGGCCCACCCTGGCTTCTAGGAAAGAAAAAAAATGTTTTCCATTCACTCATTGACTGAAAGGGTGATGGTCTTACCGTTTAATGGGTGTAGACCTGTAACAAAGTCCAATGAGTTGTGGGCCCACGGCCGATGGGGCATGGCCAGTGGTTGCAACAACCCTGCACCTCGCGATGTGTTGCTTTTACTCCGGGCGCAGATGGAACAGACTGTGACGTACTCCCTCACATCTCTACTGTGTGGCCGCAGCGTGCTGCTGCTGGTACATAGTGCTGTTTGAGGGTCCCGAGATGCAAAGCGTGTGTGTGTATATATGTGTACATATACACACTGCAGTCTGCCCTCCAAATGAAGATGTTTTATTATGAGTCTAATCCTGTTTGTTTGTGACTCCTGTGAGATAAATTCAGTTTGCTCCTTCTGTCTGCCATGTTTCTAATGGAGGTAAAGAATAAGTATTAGTATAATATAATAAGTATTAATGAGTGATCACAGAATGATGCAGTGTGTGTCAGCTGGAACTAAATTTGTAGACAGCAGGTGAACACAGCTGTGTCCTGTAGGCAGGGCCGGCCCGTGGCATAGGCCGTATAGGCAAATGCTAAGGGCGCCGTCCATCAGGGGGCGCCACGCCAGTCCCACAAATGTTGAAAAAAAAAAAAAAGTTGGTACTATTATTTCTAAATACAAAAAATAATCCCACGTTAATTAAAATGCAAAGTAAAGCTTATTTAATAGAAATATTATTTGTTAGAACATTACGCCCCCCCCCCCCCCCCTCCCCGCACGGTGCGCCCCCTCCCTTCCCGTATCATGGTTCCTTTTGGACGTCACCACATCAAAAAATCAACACAAGATGTCAAAACGGCCAAAACTGTCAGGTGCCCAGGGAAGAAAAAAGAAAACGAGAAAAAGACAGAGGTAGGTAACGTTAGCCTACATGAAATTATTTGTCTGAATGTGATAGTAACCTAAATTTTTAGCATTAAGCTAATGTTACATGATTCGCTAATTGCTAATCAATAAATAGCTAGTTAACTGTTTTAACGTCAGTTAATATTGTGGAGGGGGCTAAATTGTTATGGAAAATAATAATGTAACGTTAGGTAATTACAGTACTCCCACCTTTCCCACCATTCCTCATTTGTATTCATCTTTTAAGCAGGTGTTTTTTGTTTACATTGTTATTGCCTTCTGGTTAGCTAACGTTTATCCTGCAGGTAATAGTCACTTTTCCACCCCTGTATATATTATAGTTGTAAGCCTAGTTGTTAGTGCACATCATTAATGTTAATTAAGCAATATCACATGAGAGGGAATGCTGTTTTTTAATATGAGCTCTGCTGTGATTCGGTCAAAGATAACCATAACATAACATTCTCATATGATATTATACTGTTACTTTGCATTCTGCTATTCAGCATTTCACTGTAATGATGACAATAAATTGAATCTAATCTAATTTGCATATCAGTTAACATCATACATATATCTCTTTGGTTTTTCATTTATATTATATCATTTCATTTTATTCCTGGAATCATATGTTTTTATTATTAGACTTTAATACTCAGTGGTGTCACATACTCCTCTCTTCAGATGCACTGTTGAAGTTTCTAAATCCCACCCCTGGGCCATCTACCACATCTACCGCTGCTGCTTCCACTTCAGCAGCACAACCCACCAGTGATGCAGCTTTAGCAGCACAACCCAGCCACGATGCAGCAGCATCAAGCGGTCTTCCTGTTGCCTCCACCTCAGCACCACAACCCACCAGTTTTGCAGCAGCATCAAGCGGTGTTATTGTATTTCATATATTCATTTTTTTATTTTTTGTATTCATTTATTTATTCATATATTTTTTTATCTTGTTAATTATTCTGATTGTGAATTTGCTTTCTTTAAGTAAAAAAAAAAAGGTCAAAGACAAAGCTATTCGGTTTCTTGTGAGTACATACACTACACTGCCGATGTAGGGGGGCGCCACCTAAAATCTTGCCTAGGGCGCCAGATTGGTTAGGGCCGGGCCTGCCTGTAGGTAACGTCCTGATGGCTTATTTGAATAAAATATACTCAGGGTGATAACAGCTGCAGTTTTAACTGGAAACACCATATTCACATTTGAGTAGTTGTGATGGTATCACCTACAATTTCTGTCGCTGTTTGAAGATAAGCTTCTCACTCATTGTTACAGTTAGAAATTTGCATTGTGGGAAACACACCAAAGTGAACTTACTGAGAGCTACTGCTACCAGCAATAACTCTAATATTACAAAAAAATTACTGATAGTACCGCTACATAGATGTTTTCTGTTACTTATATTAATGATAGTGTAATTATATGAAGTGCTAAGATAAAGCTGTGCTGTCCTGGAAATTGAGTATTGGATTTATTCTAGGATGTCTGCTCAAGGAGTAGCTAATGTAACCCGAGTTTCTTGTTTTTGTAGTGTTCTCTCTTTAGACTGTTGGTGTATTGCATCTTAACAATGATCTTCCATGATAAACACCAACATGGCAGGACATTGTACTTGTAACTTTTTACTTTTCGACTTCCCTACAGGTGCTCGTCACACCATAAACAGTCCCACTGTAAACACTAGATAGGAACCAAACTGATCTTACAAAATGCCATAAAAATTAACCGAAATGTTACACATAAAATGATAAAGTGAGGTAAGTGACAATAAAGTATATAATATATATATATATATATAAACTCAAATGTGTAAAATGATGAAGGAATATTGAAAAGCCTATAATCTATAATAGATCATATTATAATCTACACAAATAAAACATACATGCCATAACTAAGGTTACACTAAGGTGAAGTCCTACATATAATTCTGGGTTGTTTAATTTGCTGTAGTGACTCATTTATTTAACGATCATATATTTTGCCTGTTACAAACTGTCAGATAAATATAAAATCCTAACATTACAGTTTGATTAATGTCTGAGAGACTGAAATGACCACCTGTCTCTAGTCCCTCTCACCACACCTCTGAAAGAGCGCCAGTCTCCTCCATCTTTATTACCAATGAGTAATGTATGAGACACCACACAGCTCAAACTGTGTTTAACTCCTGCCTTGCAGCAGCTTGATTGGTTCAAATCTTTCCCACAGGTTTCTGTTGTGGGTTCTTAGAGACTCGTGACTCCTCATTTTATGCTCATCAACATAGCAGCACGTCACCCTCAAAAACTTAGCATTAGTAAAACAATCTGCATCACATATCAGCAAAAACTGCCCACAAGCTCCTGGCACATTTGGCACACAGGTACATATAAGGCCCCTTATCTATATTACATATAATGATGCCATTATGTAGCCTGGATACTTGTATATAGCACAGCAAGACCTGAGTGTTGCAGGAGACCCACAAACATGTGTTAACTTGTCTCATTCATAATTTATCATTTGCCTCATATGCTCTGGTTAGATGTTCTATTGGGTCACACTATGTCTACAAAAGGAAATTGGTGTTCAGTGCTGGGTCATGCAGGGTCATGTACAAGTTAGTTAAAATTATGTTTTACACCAAATTTTGTTCATTAGAAGCTAAATAACTAATGAAGTGTTGGGCTGGCTTTGCAATCATCCAGTAGAAAGCAGTATTAATCTCAAAAAACAAAGCTGTGATCAGTCCGTTTGTAAGGCTGATGCCAAAAGTCAGATCTCTGTCTCTGATTTGTCTCACCTTACATTCTGTTACATCCTGTTATTGTGTGTGTCTGTGTGAATGAACTAACTGTTCTTGTTCATGTTGGGGGCAGCCGTCCTCTGGGATGCCCACTTGACTCCACTCATCTGTGAGCAAAGGGTGATTACCTGTCTGCCACCTAAGGTGAAAGAGATCCCTCAGGTGTGCTAAGTTGTTGCGTTACTGACTGTCGTGTGTTTTGATGCTCTTTACCTGTTTTTGATCCCTCTGCACAGAAGAAGAGAAGCTCAGAGGAGGGAGCTGGGTGAGAAAGCTTGGAGAGAAATTGTGGCCAGTCTGCCATGGCCTATCGCACACATTCCCAAACTGCATTACCTTTCTGTGACGTACCTGTTCATAAATAAAGTGAATGTTGTATCTCGAGTCCATCCTTGAGTTGAGCCGAGAGGAAAATGTTTGTTTTTAATAAATCTGTCCTTTCCTTTCCGGAATAATGGTCTGAATGCTTTGCTGTGCCAAACACCCAAGAGGAGCACCGTAGACTTTCTGTAGGCTCCTCTTGTTAATATTGATTTTATTATTCACATTAGTGTCTGTGTGGATGTTACGCTGGAGCGGATGCGTGGGATGGAGAAGAACAAGAAAAGAACACAGACAGAAAGAAAGGGGTGGAGGGCAAACAGACACGACCTGTAACCAAGCACACCTATACACAGCACCTGAGAGATAAAACTCACACAAGTGAGTATGACATCAGAGGTGTGGCTTTTCAGGGTCTTATAAAAATGTCTGCTTCTCTCTGACACACAGCAGCATCCAGACCGCCTCCTCAGACTCAGACATCACCACATCCAAGCTGACAGCTCCTCTCTCTGATCCCAGCTTCAGGATCTTCACCTGTCCACGCCTCCATCAGGTATATATATATCTCCAAATTTATATACTGGATTATTAGTATATTTGTTTTATTTGTCCGATTGTCTTTCTGTCCATAATCCTGTTATATTATCTGCTAGAACTGCTAAACCTGTTTATAAATTCACATCCATGATTAATGTCACAAATAGGATAATAGTCAGTATAAAACAAAAATATTATAATTATTATTATTGTTTATGTACATTTATCATCATTTCATATTACAGAAATGGGTTAAACACATCTTAGTAACAGTTCACAAATACTGCATTTCTTTTCTTTTTTCTTTTTTAAATATTATGTTTTTGGCTGTTTGTTGGATGATAAAAGTGAAGATAGAGGGGAAAGACACGCAGCAATGAGCTACAGCTCTTCAGCTATGCACCATGTGGGTGCCTGCTCTCCCACTGAGCTAAAGTTGGCCCCAGTTTCTTGTTCCTTACTGTAGAAGCAGATGCACTAATGCTTTCTCATCAAACGCTGCCACCTAATGGTGACTTTTCAAACAAAATTTAGCAGATCGTGATTAAAGATAGCAACGTGTATGATGTTTAGTAATAATCTACTGTTATTACACTATTTGTACTTTAACCTTGAGTGGTGAATTTAAATTAAGAGCCTGATTGTTTCATGTGGAGAGTTAATGAATGAAGATCTCTGCATTGTGTTTGTGTCTATTTTCAGACATGGAGTCTGTTGGCCCGCTGCTGCTGCTGCTGCTGATGTCCTACATCCTCATCTCCACTGTGACCATTTCCACATCTCCCAACCAGAGCGAGCGTGAGAATGAGTTTCTCAAGAAACTAAAAGAAAACAAAAAAAACCTTACAAGTGCACTAAGGGGTGGTTTAAAAAAAGCAGAAGACATCAAAAATGTTGGTCAAACTTGTCAAACATTAATCAAAAACATTGGGGATCTGATGAAAGGTTTGTCAGACGTTAGTTCTGATATATTTAAAGTTGCTCAGTCTATGGTTAATGTTGTGCCAGTAGTAGGTTCTGTTTTTTCCTTAATAATGACATTAGTGATAGTGATAGACAATCATGTTAATGATAAATCAGTACTGAAAGATATCAAGGAAGAATTTGACAAACTCGATGCTAAGCTTGACCAGTATCATATGGAACAGAAGTGGAATATCTGGGCAGCTGGTGTCTACCACAAGCCAGAGCTGGACATCAGGCTCGCCTGGACTGAATACAAAACACTGCTGGGCAGTCTCGCTGGGGCAAAGGATGATGTTGAAAAGAAAAAACACAAACAAAACTTTATAGAAGCCTACTCAAAATATGAAAAGGCTCCTCGGGAAATGGGAGAGTTACTGAAAAAAACAGGGAAGAGCTTCATTAATAACCTCGGGGACGAACTGGCTGAACATGTTAAATGTCACGAGAAAGAAATCTTAGAATATATGTTTCTCATTCTTACACTTATCATCAAGGGCAACATGATGAATGAATACTACTACACACTGAAGGACATAGAGTCTAAAGCAAGAGATGATGAGATGATGAACAGTGTGTATGAAGCAATGACAGCAATGTTTGACATCCAGAAACGATGCATTGCCAACAGTATGACTTATGTATTACAGGATGTGAAACCACTTATTGATAAATCTGAAAAACGTGATGTCTTAGCAAAGGAAGTCTGGTCTTTTCTGCAGGAGACATATGACAGGTATGACTGGATGGTTGTTGCATTCATAACCAAAAACTCAAACCATAAAAAACTTAAACATCTGAACAAACACGTGCTGACAGGATTTCATTATGTGTCAACACAGCGCATTACTGTGGCTGTAGCCAGACAGATAAAAGGGAATCACAGCGAAGCATGGAAAGTCAGCGATGCCATCAAAACATGTTTAAATAAGAGCGTTCCTCCATGTTATGAGGTGGCAGAGACACTCAGCAAATGTACACAAAAGGTGAAAGGAATTCCAGTGTCTAAGACTTACACAGCAGTGCACGCCTATACTGATAAAGCTAACCCTCACCAAAGCATTGAGGCACAGGAAGCTAACCCTCGTCCTAAAAAGCCTTCAAATCAGACTCCTTACATTTACACAGGGGACTGTGCAGTAGGTGGAAAGTTTGTGGTTCTGATTAAAAGTGATAAAGAAATGACGAAAAACTATCTGTGCTCCGAGATAGACTGTGGGGAACAACAAGACAGAGGAACCTGTATTACAATAGAAGACATGTTCCTCGCAATGTGTCAGTGTAATTATCGATACTACGGGCAGTACTGTGAGAACAACATAGATGATTATTATGATGAAGAATTAAAGAGAGAAGCAGCGAAATACAGAAATATAATAATAGTGAAAGACTCGAGGGTGCAAAACAGGAAGTGAAGCAGCAGAAACAGACTTCATGAAGTGATGTGAGCTTGTTCTCTAAAATTTTTTCAGACTCAAAGTATCTATGAAACCTAAAGCACGTTTTAAATGATCGTCTACATATGTCTGTGATGTGCTCACCGTCACTGAGACTAAAGCTGGTTATAGAAAAGCACCAGAGTGGGTTCTGATTGGTTTGAACCTCCTCTGAACAACCAAAGCCAGTGTCCGAGCTCACGTTCACTTCATGAGATGTTCTGTTGTTCGTGTTTCTGAGAGCAGCAGCTGATGATGTGTGAACCTCTGAATAACAGTGAAACATCTATGTGTTAAACTCACATGAATGAAATGGAGATAAAGTTTGTGTTCATGTGCCAAACTAAAAGACTGAAGATCATAAATCCTGAATTATACATGAAAGACATTTAGAGAGAAAGTGCACGTCAGAGAGAGGCTGAAGCTCTGTGCACTGATGAATCAAACATCCTCAGCCTGCATCTCTTACAGCAACAGGAAGCTGAGTTTAAGGAGCTCAGTGAGGATCAGTGCAAAGAGCTGAGCACACAGCCTCTACGTGGAAACACCTCCAATAACGAGCACGATTCACTCCCTGATAACCTGCTCAGCACACACAGCGTGGTCTCGTCTGCATACAGCTGCACCTGGAAACCAACCAGGAATAACACTGCTTCACACATCATCAGTTGCTAGGTAGATCTGAGCTGAAACGCAACCCGCTAAGAGAAGAGAGCCTCTTTCCACAGACAGGAGGGATTATATTTATTTAAAAATGTAAACAAGTAAAAACAAAGACAACGAACCTCCAACAGAAACGACTGAAATAATGTGAGAATGATTTTGATTAAAGTCAGATATGATCTGTACTCATTAAGATGTTCTCCCCTTCACTGGGTCACATGACCACCTGCTGTCTGTCCGTGTGATCTCATTGGAAAGAGTTGAAACCAATGAAATACTTCTGCTGTAAGCTTCTGCTCTGAATAAAGCTTCTGATTCGCTGTCATACGCGTGTCTCTGGTTTGAATCTCACTTTACATCCTGTTACACCCTGTTACATCCTGTTAGTGTGTAGAGTCGCTCATTCTAAAACACACTAATACACACTTTCAGTGTAGTCTGTGCTGCCCCCTCCTGGCTGGGGGAGCAGAGATTTCTGAGGAAATCCTGATTTTTATTTTGGATTAAGGGACCCTTAAAAGTTCAGTTCACCTAAATCAGCTGTAGGTTACAGTGCATCAAAAACTCCCAAAACACCAACCTTCGGCTGACACGGTGCTTTCTGATTAAAGGTGCAGCCAATTCATTTGAACAATGAGCAGATGGAGGCGGAGCAACAGCATCCTAATTATTACAAAGAGTAAAACACTGAAACTAAAAAAAAAAAAACTAAACTGAAACATGTAAATCCAGTCTGGAAAGTGATGAAAAACAAAAAGTCAATCAAAACAAAATTAAAATAATTCAAAAGTATTAAACTATAATAACTGTTTAACTGGTTTTATGTCTACAGCAGATTTATTATGCTTTAAATATAATTCAGATACAGAGACTTGACCAAAACACAGAGATGGAGCTGTGTTGGGGTTAGCGTGTGGACCGGCTGGCTGAGGAACCATAACGGTGGCATTACAGAGCGGCGGGAGAGAGCAGCTTCTGTTTTCCATCCTGGATCTCGGGATCAGTTTTCCCGTCTTTATGCAGCCGGAGCGCCCCGTGCCCTGGTTTTGTTTCTGTAGTCTGTTATGTTCCGTGTTTATTGAGGACCGGTGCAATCTAGTGGCAATCTGAAGACAGGTTAGTTTGCATGAATTTCATGGGTCATGTGACTCACCTTCCACAGAACATGACCGCTATGAGTGCCACCAACCTCAGAGATATAATCAGACAGTGACTAAAAATCTATGAAAACATAAAAATCTGACAATAAATAATCTGAAGCTTGTTAAAATGAGATTATCTGCAAACTGTCATGGTCCTGGGTCGGTGACCCAGCGCTTTTAGTTTGTTATCATTTTCTAGATGATGATTGTTTAAGTTCTGTGTTATATTCGGTCTGCCTCTGAGTCTGCGTCTGTATCTCTCTGTCTATGGTGTCACCCCATCTGTTTGTGAAGCTGTCTGTTTAGTTCAATGTCTTGTCTGGTTCCATGTGTCTGAGTTTCCTGTTTTATTGTGAAGGTCCGTGTCGTATGTGAGTGTGATCAGTTTACGTTTCCCCTGTCCCGTCAGCCCAGATTCCTCCCAGCTGTGTTGCCCTCCTGTCTCTCATCCCCTGATTACTGGTGTGTGTATTTAAGCCCTGTGTGTTCTCCTGCCTGTTGCCGGTTCGTCTGTATTACTCAGTGTCAGTCTGTGTATCCACCGTGTCTTCACCCTGCTGTTCATCGTCATCCTCCGCTGCTCGTTTTCATTCAGGTTTGTGCTCTGTAGTTTAGTTGTTTCCCAGTTTAGTTTAGTTCGAGCCCCGTTTGCTGTTTGTCCACATTCTTTTTGTGTTCAATAAATCACCTTCACTTCTCCACGACTGCCTGCGATTGGATCCTCATTTATTCCACATGGCTCGCCTCGGCAGCCGTGACACAAACCCCATAGGTATTGGGGGTTCGAATCTATAATATTTTTTAAAAATAACATGTTAAGGTTCAAATATTGAGGAAGGAGAGTAAAAACAACCATGGTCCAGAAGAGCTTGGTCAAATAATTGATTTTAATGAAATACACGCGTGGGAAGATCACTCCGTACGCAGACAGCAATTGATCTTCGACTAATCAAAGCATAAGCAGATATTTTATACCATCAGGGCTTGAATTTAATGACGCCCCTTCAACGTCAGATACATTTCATACATGGGTCAGATCAAAACCACAATGACTTTTAACACAGTTTGAAAAGAACATTATCTCTGTCTTCATGGCAGATGTTTCCTGTCAACCTTTTTGACTAGCGCTTCTCCAAAACCGCAGACAATGTTTTGCAGTGAGCTAGCGCTTCTGCAAGCCCACAGTTACAAGCAAACATGATATGTCACGATCTCATTTGGCACTCTGTGTCACCTCTCACCTACTAACGCTCACAGTCAAACAGAGGCCACTGTCAACAATTTACTAAAACTATAGATGTAATATGTTCAATAAATGTTTTAATCAAAAACCTCTACTAAAAGCTTAATAAAAGATATAAATGAAATAAAAGATAACAATGAATAAACTGGTTTATAATTTCCCTGATCTCCACACTTCCTCTCTTGACCCTCTTTTTTCCCTAAAAAAAAAGAGGGTCACTACACTTGTTTCATTTCTTTGAAATCCATCCTCTGGCTCAGCAAATCAGAGAACAACCTCATGTCATCTAAGTGGTCCAGTAATAAACACCAGCTCCCACTCGAGAACACTCCATGCGTGAGATTAGGTTTTTTCTGCGTCCCTCTCTTGTGGTCCATCATGCCTCGGGCCTCCAGGATCCTCACCCCCCTGTGGTCGCCGAGATCTTCTGCAAAGGAAACAAAACACCTTTTCCTGCACCTCCCTAACTCATCATGTTTGGGACTCTTCAATCAAAAGCATGATCCTAATTATCTTCTTGACTTATTGACTTGTATTTATATATATTCTTCAACGTTACTCATCATTTTAAAACTCTTAAAACGCTGCTTGTTTCCTGTTGCTCGCCTTATCTGATCATCAACATCCTGTACACAGAACTGTCGCTGCTGCAAAGGCCTCCACTCTGATCTAAAGTCACCTTTCACAATAGATCACAAACAAATCATTATAAGCGCCTATTCTACTAAAAGCTCAAAGAGAAAACAACCATTTTAATCAATTAAGTTTAAGCATATAAGCAATTACTCATGCATACATTTTATCATAGCTAAACGCTGCCTTGAAACAACTCCTGTGTGTTAACACTAACTTCATTTTAAAACTCACATTTCCTATGTTATAACCTGTTTTTGATATAGCCTTTTTACTTCATTTTGCTCCTTTTAATGTAACAATACCTTCTAATTCTAGTTTATCAGACTTAACCAAAATATATGCTTTCCTTCCTTTGGTCCTTCTTTAAAGCAAGAAACTCCTATTCAGTTCCTCTTTCCTGTCACTTGTTGCTAGACCAGCTCAAATTCAGTTATAAGCTAAATTAATTTGAGGCCTTTTGCCTGGAATCAATACTGTCATGTGTGTTTATGAACTCTATATGTCTGTAAGCGTGTGTAATCCTTCAATAGCTCATATCATCCTCACAGTAGATTAGCTAATCATAGCGCTAGCCAAAGGCTCGTGACCCTCAAGAGACGAATTGAGCCACAACTTTAAAGGCACAAAATGCAATATGTATAAAAAAATCATTTCTACGTATAAGCTCTCCCCTTTATCCTAAAAATAAATCTTTAATCTCTGTATGTGTAAGCCTACATTATAACCACTTCTTCTAGAAATCAAAAAGAAATCAAACCTTTTCTACTCCTACAACCTTCACTAGTTTTCCCCAAAGCATACACAGCAAATTCAAAAGTGTTAAATGTTTTGGTGTTAATAGTCTTCTTGCAAAAGTAGAGTTAATTTTACTCTAAGTAGAGTCACATTCTTTTAATGTAACTCTGAGGTGTAAAATGATAGTAGTTAAAATTGAGTGTTAAAAATGAGTGTTTCTATGTCAAATCTGGAGGTGTTACAATGGAAACATTAACTCTTGACCACATGCTACAACCCTGGTCTACATATCACCGTTGATGAACAGCTTTTCCCATCAAAGACTCGGTGCTGTTTCCTGCAGTATATTGCAAGTAAACCTGACAAGTTTGGGATCAAGTTTTGGGTGGCTTGCGACCTAAAATCCAAGTACATTTGCAATGTCTTCCCATATCTTGGCAAGGACCCCAATCGTCCCACTGGGGAGAGACTTTCTGAAAATGTAGTAATGAGGCTGATGGAACCATTCCTAGACAAGGGCAGAAATGTTACCACGGACAATTTTTTCACATCGCTTTCACTTGCACAAAAGCTTCTTAGACGGAAAACCACCATCCTCGGCACAGTCAACAGGATTCGCAGGGAAATTCCTCAATCCACTAGACAGACAGATCGCAATGAATTCACCACTCAGGTATGTTACAGGTCTTTTGTGGTTCTATGTTTATGTGTTTCATTGTGTGTAAAAGGGCTATGGAAATAACAATTTATCTTATTTCTTAGGTGTTTTCAACCTCTGCTGCCACGCTGACGGCGTATGCGGCCAAACGGAAGAAGACAGTCTATATTCTTAGCAGCATGCACAGCGTGGTTCAGACTGATAACACTACCAAAAGGAAGCCAAACACTGTCACCCTTTACAACAAAACAAAGTGTGGCGTGGATGTGATGGACCAGATGGTTCGGGAGTACACTGTCCGCAAAGGAACACGGCGCTGGCCAGTCGCCGTGTTTTATAACATGATTGACATGGCAGCACTGAATGCACATGTGCTGTATCAAGCATGCACCGGGACGAAGGAAAGACGGGTGGACTTCCTGGTGGCGCTTGCAACAGAGTTGGCTCGCTCTCATGTAGCTGCGAAGAAGGCAAGAAAAGAACAGTTGCTTCGGACACAACCCTCCACACCTAGCCCTGGAAAAAGAGCAACGTGTCAGGTCAAACACAAATGCAAGAGAAATCAGGCCACTGTGCGATGTGTTCACTGCTACAGATACACATGTGGTAAATGCAGACTACAGATACCATGGCAGTGCCAGGATTGTGAGTGATTGCTGAAAATGTTGTAATGTACTCACTCGCTTTTTATTATTATTTGTAAATATGTGTGCAAATGGTTGGTTTTTTGTACTGTTTTTATCAATAAATCTCAGCAACAAAGGACCTACACCCATGTGTGTTGATTTCTCCCTAAGATGGCAAACTGAAACACTCCAAGTTGGTGACTTTTGGAGATTTATTTCCCTGGATGATTGAGAATGCATCAAGATGAAACACAAAAGGAAGTGCACAGCTTTTAGCAGCTCCCCCACGCCCTCAATCACACACCCCCACTCCCCTCCCTCCAGAATTCCCAGGTAACAGCCTAATATACATATGAATGACTAGCCAATTTAGCTTCCACTTCCACCATTTGACTGCTCTCCGGGTTTTATAGGTAGAAAGGTAGAAGCCTGGGGGATGCTAGTGTTAACTCCTAGAGGGGCTATGACACCAATAGAGTAAATTCACAGACTCCGCCCCCAGCACCATAGGCTCCAATCGAAGCTGAAGTGAAGCCGTTTCAGAACATTTTGCTCTACATATTTGAGTTGTTTGCCATGCTTGGTAAGTCATTTTTTCAAAGATTGTTTCAATTATTTCTATTAGCTTTTACTTCTGTGGCTCTTTGGAGTTGAGACAAAGCTGTGTGAAAGGCATTAGCCATGTTGCTTGGTGATAGCATAATATTCTGTTTTAGCTAGCTGAAAGGTATTGTTTGCGGGCAAATACCACAGCCTTGAAAAAAAAGCTTGCATGTGAATTTTCAGTCAAACTTTTGGTCAAATACACCTAAAACAATGTCTAGAATGTGAAATGTTGGTATAATGGTGCTACTTGAAGCCTGAAAACGATCGCCCATAAAAAAAAACGAGCAAACAGCAGTAGCAGGCGTCCTGACTCGATTCTACGTTAGCATAGATCCCTCCAGAGTTTTGTGCCACATGGTTTAGGTAAAAATGAAGAAGGTTGAGGTTTTACATTTAGTTCAGTATTACCTGTTGCCTGTGTCCTTGTCTTTTGGGAAAATACTTTACACAAGTAATGGCTCAAAGAGGATTCCTTTTTTTTTTTTTTACTGTGCTGCAATTGTTTACTGGATTATTTGTGCCATTAATTAGTGTCAACTAATTTTTATTCAATCTCCGCACAGGATATGCTTGTGAAGATGGAATATGGGGGAGAGCAGAAGTGCGTTGAAGTTCCACAAAGTGATGAATGAAGGACATGCATATTGTATTGAAGAAATAAGTGATGAGAATGCTGTTATTTGCATTTACCAGCTCACCTATGTCAGACCTTTTGATAAACAAAATTCTACTGAAAGTGAGAACATGTACACTGTTACATCTTTCAGAAAATGTTTTGAAATTGTGGTGCACAGTTCAGAATAAATGTTTTTCAAAAACCATTGCATCTTTTTAGTAAATGTTTATTTCCAAAAGAAATTTCTAGAAGTTCAGAACAGTAAAATTCCCGCTTTTTAGAATGAATTAGAAGATAACTCTTACGTAGTTAAACTAAAATACTCTTTGAGAGTTAATATATAAACTCTTAACACCAAGTGTTAAATTATCAACTCCAGACAGATTTGGTGTTTAACACTAAATCAGAGTTAACGTACCAACTCTCCAAAAAGAGTTAAATTAACACTCTCTGGTGTGGACCCATATAGACACTTTAATAGTGTTGAAATCAAATCCGACAGTGTTAATTTGGACATGCTGGATTTGCTGTGTATCTTTTTGTCAACGTGTCCCACAATTTCCCTCTAAGATTTGTATACAGCTTTAAAACACTGGCATTGTATCTTCTAAACAGGATTCAGTTCACTTTAATCCTTTAACCTAACATAAAAATAACAATCTCTGCTTCAGTTTTACCATATCTAAATGATCAAAAACCCCAAAAGTCATAAAATGATCCTAAAACCCATTTCAAATTAAACCTTAAATTCCCCCCTTTTTTGACACATTTCATGTGTCAAAACTAAAAATGCTCAGTTTTCCCCACTCATGATCCAATCTATGTCATAAAAATAAACTTAAAACAGAACAGTTATCAGTCATGTGTTTCTTCAGTTAATGGTAACATGAGTGATATCAAAAATGTTTCCCCTTTAGCATTTGGCATTCTCCCAACAATATACTATAATACAATAATCTAACCCCAGTCAATAAAACAGAAATTTTCTCAAAGCAAACATCAGCAACCCAAAATCATCATCCCCAGAATTAAGCCTTCCACTCCTCCTGCTTATGGCAAAATCAAAGCAAAGCAAAGTATACCCTTCTTTTTCTGGCATATTGTTTGTCCACATTTATTCATCCCCACCTTCATCCAATCACCCACATTCACTCACATGCATTCACACCATATTTTTTGCTAATAGTGGAGCCTCCCACGCAAGTAATCAGATTCTCCACCCTCAGCAAAATGAGCTCATTCATTTGTTTGATTTTCCATAGGAAAATATTTCTTTATGCTTTTGGACTGGATTGAATCGCTACAATCCTTTTAGACAGGGACTTACAACCTGATCAGGTCCCCACAGGTAGCTTTCTCCTCAGCCAGTTGTAATCTGGAAAGCCCACCTTATATTTGCTCTTCCCGAGAATTTGTCAGCGCAGTTATTCACTGTTCCAGGCCTGCTTAGAACAAAGATGAGAAAAAGAGAGCTGATTATTAGCTCAGCAAGACACAAAACGAAATCACCTGACAGGTTTTCTCTAAGTGCACTGTTACAAAAATAATGGGCCCCTCTTAGACATGTCCATGTTTACTAAAACTCCTTCTATTAAAAACAAAAGCAAAAACAACCTGAACCTAACTGACAGAATCAACCCATCACCACAACAACCTCAAAAATCTTAAGCACACAAAAGTTTTGCCACCAGAGTCCTGACACTCCCAGGTCAACTCACATAATTTCACCTCCTCAATACACCGAAGGTCTTGTTACAACCAAATAATTTGCACACAACAATCGCCCCCTTTATGCACTTTAACGTACTTAGATTCAGCATAAGATATAACCCCCTTACGACAACATATCATCACTAAACTATAAATTTCCTATCCAAATCTGCACTTCTGAACAGTCTGCTATGCTTCCTCCCCTGAAAGCCTCAGTCACACACACAGGAAGCTTCTTCGTCACCACTCACTCCAGCTAATTTGCATACTGAGTCATCTCTCAACAAGTTGCCGTAACAAGAGAAATACATGTTTAAACATTACCACATTATTAAATTATTTTATTTCTTTCTACAGTGATCACTGGTTTTGATCACTCAGTACCAGGGCACTCCTAAGTCACTCTTTTAAAACTACTTCAATCACTTTTTCTTTTTTTCATAACTCACTCCCTTTGTCATATAGCTTCTTTGAGTTATTCCTCAACTTCAAACTCAAGTATATTTTATTAAACATTCACACCATTCTATCACTCATACAAATAGCAAGCTGATCTTTATTGCGTATGTTTGTGTTCTTAGCCAGGTTTAATCAATGTCTATGCATTAATCTTCATGATTGTCCTTGTAAGGTTAATGCATTTTCTGCTAGTGTATGTGAATTTGCATATGTTGCTGTTTGCAGTGTTTCAGACTCCTGCACAATTCTCCACTTAAACAGTCAGTTTTCTCTTTCCCAAAATTTGCTAACCCAAATTTTAAGTTCCCACCTGAAATAACAGCCTTCCTGGTCCTCAGACATAGGTCGGAGTTTGCTTGTCAGGTTCAGGGACACATGGCGCTGTGAACAATTCAACCAGAAACTTGCCTTACCATGTCCAGTCATGTTAACCTATACGTTTCTTCCGACCGCTGCATGTGGAGAATTGGTCCAGGTCTGCTTTGCCCCTGAAAATAACACAACTAAGACATTTTCATTATTATCATGAGTACTTAAACTACCCGTTTCCCTCTCTCTGGTCAGAAATACCAACTTGTGTCATGTGTATAAGTGTAAGCATGTCTTCATTGTGGTTTCTATGTATGTTAATGTTCAGTGAGTGTAAGCTGCTTTCTTCATTGCCTCTGTATGTTATAATCAGGTTTAATTCATGCATCTTTTCCCTGATTTCTTAATTCGAACTATCTCACTTCTGATTCTTACCAAAAATAATTTCACATGTAACAATTTGTGTATTTGTGTGTTTTCTATTTTTGTTTACCTCTTTGTTGTGGTCTGGTGGACATCTCTAAACCATCATGAGTTCAGGCTTCAATTTCAACCCAATTATACCCTACAGTCACTCGAACTCCTCTGGGCTTCACCTTCCCACTGGCCCCTGTGTCCTTTGTTGTCTTGAAATCTCCAGCAAACACAATCTGTTTCTTCTCTGTTTCTTTTCAGTATTTTCCTTTTAGATTAAGTCCCAGCCTGGCAAAATATCACATTTAGTGCCTTTAAACAGTTATGTCACACTGTTCTTACCAGCCTCCAGTTCACCGTGCATGTTTCATCACGTGATTTCTTCTTCTCTGTTGATCCTTTCAGTCGTCTCTTTCAAGATTACTCCAAGCATGGCATATCTGAAAATCAGTGTCCAGTGCTTTTCTTCCATGCTGCTGCTGGTGTCGTCAGTGTGGTTTCAGTTGCACTGCCTTTTGCCTGCTGTTAATTCTTCAAGTCCACGATGTTCTGTTGGTCTTCATCAGGAGATTAACTGTACTTTGAGCTTCTTCTCAGGATCGGGACAAAGTGGGAGGTCAAGCTGTAACATTTTAAGCCAAAATCTGGCCTGTTTTCCTCCCAATTCTGTTAATCTATGGTTTTGCCGCTGTACTCAAAATTCCAGGTTGAGAAAAGTCCACCTTTATTTATTTGTAACCTGTATTGACACACTAAAGCATACAATTAATATCATTTTCATTTATTTTCTTAAAACCTCCATTTGCTTCATCTGCCTAGAGTCTGTCTCTTCTGTTTTTCTCTCTGGGTGCTCACTTGTCACAGTGAGTCTCCTTTTATGGGCATGCAAAGTTCCTGTCACACAGACCATTTCCTGTTACCCATGCAGCTGCTCAGAGCCATATTTTCTGTTTCTATCTCTCCTGTTTTTTACAGGCTAATCAAACTCTTGTTTTACTAAGTCTTGATCTAAAACAATGCACCCTTATTTCACACACACACACTTTTAAATATACTAAATTGTTTGCGCTTGTCAAATCGTCTCACACACACCGCCTTTTCTCTCACACTTCCACTTCTGCACTCACTCTACTATCAACTTTCATAGTGTTATCATTATTTATTATTTTGTACAAATCACACCCAATCACTCAAAACCTACTACTCACAGCATTCACACACTTAAACTGTGGCAGGAGTTCAGGAATATAACTCAAAATACGCTTTCCTAAGAACATTTTAGACATGCTTTTCATAATCAGAAAGAGCAAGTCAAAGAAAAACAATTGAAACCTCTATTAATTCTCACAGCACACACAAGAAATTGAAAAAATAAAACACACCAGCAACTATTGCTGGAGAGAGGTTACTACTGAAAGTAATATGTTAGTCTTAAGTATATACAATGCACTCAATATATTTATATATCTACATCCAAACTCAGTCAATTACTATACATCCACTACGGCAACTCAAAACTTTATTTATAGCCCTCTAATAAACATAGATGGCGTCTTAAACACACGCATTCAACAATGTTTGCAGCAGTATTTGTAAAACCAACTATGGTTTAAGCAGTTCACTGCTTACTAATTTGCATTTTCACACACACCTTCTAAAAATAGCAGCAGGCAGTCAGTGCATTGCTGACTCGACACACAGCCTCCTCTCACACCAAACTCACTTATTTTATATTACAAAGACGTCTTATAATTACAACTGCACAGATTTTTTAGCCCTTTTAACACCTACCGAATTTCGACAAATTTAAAATTAACCGCCCAGCGGATAAAGTCCAACTTTTTTGCACTCAATTCACCAGTCTCGGTCCCGGACCGTGGCCTGATTTCTACAGCCCTAACACAATTTAAAAGCGTCAACCAACCCAAACTTTGCCTGAAGCTCTATTTTTGGCATTACCCAGCCAAGGCTTTCCCCGAAGTTTTAAGTTAAGGTTTCCCGCCCGAAACCCGGTTTCTGCTGGCCAAAAAAGCGCAGACTACCGTTCCAAACGGTAAGGAGACTCTAACTCCTAGCTATTTTGGATGTTCCCAAGTTCTCCCCGGTTGCCAACCGTACTATCCCTGTTCTCCTCACAGAAAAATGCCCTACGTCTAAGGCAAGTAGGGAGCGTTACCTCCGAGAAATGCGCTTCCTACCAGTCCAACTGGCGTTCTCGAATAATTTATACTACTTTGAAACAACAGTCAACACCCAAAACAAGTGTATGACTGAGGCAGATCTAACCTGATGGACAATGGGGACTCTAACCCACAAAATGACCAACAAAGGTCTGACCTGATGACCAACGGGACTCTAACCCACAGAATGACCAAATTTCCTAAATCCTACGTGAGCCTCGAACTCACTTTCACTGTTTTCCTTTTCCTTGGGACTCCAACCCAGTACTGTTACTTATACACTTCATTATCCTTATTTCAACTGACAAACCTCATGAGAACTTCACCAAAATCCAAACAGACATTTACCAGCAATTTTTACTGAGTAGACATTTAATTTTATCATCCAATTCAGCACACTTCGGATAAAATCAACAGGTCTGTGCCTACCTCTTTTATAAAGGCGCCTGTCCATTCAGTTTGGTTGCCGGGTCACGCCTGCCTGTCTGACCACCACGGACCACCGAATTTCTCCGTCTACACACTCTCTCCCTTCTCAACCACCGGACGAAGCCCCCAAATGTTAAGGTTCAAATATTGAGGAAGGCGAGTACAAACAACCATGGTCCAGAAGAGCTTGGTCAAACAATTGATTTTAATGAATACACGCGTGGGAAGATCACTCCGTACGCAGACAGCAATTGATCTTCAACTAATCAAAGCATAAGCAGATATTTTATACCATCAGGGCTTGAATTTAAGACATTCCTGCAGTTTAACTCATTGGTGTGTGTTATCTGGCTTCATGGACAGATAGAGCTGGGTGTCATCTGCATAGCAGTGAAAATTTATGCTATGTCTTCTAATAAATTAGAAATAATTAATTAAAATGGAAAATAATTAATTAAATAAATACTTTTTTGACACATTTAATTAATTAATTAATTATTTATTTCATGTTTTAATTAATTATTGCCACATTTAAATAATTATTTAATGGTGTATTTAATTAATTCATTTTGGCACAGTTGACTCCTTCAGGTCTCACCATAAATTTATTTTATCTGTCAACCTCACCCATCAAACCCAGGGGGCGGGGTTAACGCTGATCGAGTCAGAACCATTGCTTTGGCCTGGTGGCCATTGTCTTTAGAAGGCGTTACTGCACACCAACAACTGCCATGTGGAAACTAACAGAACTGAACTTTGAAAAACCCTGTTTGTGTCTCACCAAATACCGTTTTAATATTTTTTTAGCCGAAAATGTAGCGGTTTAATCTTCAGATGTCTGGTCGGTTTGTCAAGATACAGCTTCTTTGCAAAAGTGCTTCAATGATTTTGGAGATGTCTGCCCAGCCCAGTCTCACGGCAAAGAGTGGGACAGACCCGCTCGCCTCGCAAGCAATCGAGCTGTAATTACCACCGACAAAGCACAGGCCCCGGTACACAGCTGTAACAACCCCCGCTGACACTGACTTCATTTACTGAGGTTATATTTATCGAGTTTTTATTTCCTGATGTTCGTATGTGTCCTACCTGTTCCAGTCGCCAATTCTGAATTATAACTAACATTAAAAACATGTTTAAGGAGGAGAGAGAGCAAAAAAGTTCGATTAACATCTGATGTTTGGGTTTTTGTTCAATAATCAGCGTGACCTGATAAACGCATAAAAGAAATAACGTTGGTGTTTCCGTCATCTAGTAACTGTTAGGTTTAACTGTACAAAGGTGGTTCGACACTATGAAACACACACAGACTTCATGATGTTCGCCTCATTTTTTTATTGTGAATATTAATCATGAGGGTAAACGGCCCTGTACACCACGGAGCGAGGTCAGCATGTCCACCATATCTTCAGCTCTCTGAGTTAACCCATCAAACTAATCTAACGCTCATCTACGAATAATTCCCGGGTCATATCAATATTATTTTACAGAAAATCATCCTTATTACTGCCAACTATTCCAGATACCATCAAATGTTAAAGGAAAATATCAGGACGAGTTTCTGTGAGCTGAGAAGGACGTGAAGCGAGCAGTTTATCCCAGAGCTGAAGCTGCTCTGTGTGCAGAGATGAGCTCAGATTCCTGCTGTGATTGATCAACAGTCACAGAAATGTAGACTTGTAGTTATTACTGCAGTATGGTCACAGCAGATACTGATAAACATGTATTATGAGGATGATGATCAAGTTTCTCACTCTCTCCTTTAAATCTCACTTTTTTTCTTCTTCACAGTTTATCTGTTAATTTATTAATGAATAACACTGAAAGAGTTTCTGTTATATTTCCCCTTGAACATCACCTTATTAGGGCGGCATTAGGAAATAGCCCCCCTCCAAAGAATGAATAAATGAATGATGATAATAATAAAATGATTGAAAAGCAGAGCTCAAAGTGGTAGAATGGTCAAACATGGATCCACGGGTGGTTCAACTGCATTTGGTGACGTGACTAAAGCAAATCTTTCAAATAATCCCACCATCAACGGGATGTTGTCTCCTTTACTACGGTTACTTTACTTGGTCACCGTGTGAATTTCTTTGAAATGAACCAAATTCTTTTATTTGTTGGTTGTTGCATATTTAACCTCTACAGTCAGGAAAGGAGGAGATGAGGCCTCAACAATGTTGGGTTGTAGCTGTGGTTCAGGTTAGAGTGAGTGTCCATGGAATAAATGTAAGTCAGTGAACTGGAAATATGACTGTGTTAAAACTTTGTTTTCCTTTTTATAATGAGTCTAATCAAAGGTGGACAGAAGTATCTCCACTTTGACTTTTCTGTGTCACCATCAGAGCTTCTGCACAGTGTGTTTCTGGGGCAGATAACATTGCAGCATTATGGAGACATTATGGAGACAAAAAGAAAAGCGTCTGGATTTCTTTAAGTTAAACTTAAAGAAATCCAGACGCTTTTCTTGGACTGTTGGTTTCAGTGTTTAGTCTCATTCACACACTCCCTCAGACTCTTCACACACACTGATTTGCTGACATAAACACACTCCTGTGTGCTTTCTTGGCTTCACACACACACTGAGGACCATCTACAGACTGTGAGCTCCGTCTTCTTTGTCTTTGGAGCCGAACTCTGACAAAGTCAGGAACAAAACTTTCTCCAGCGTGTGAACTTTCCTTCTAGACTCAGTCTGAGCAGTCAGACCACATATTTCTAAAGCAGCACATGAAGGTGTGGCTCACACACACACAGGTGAAGGAAACAGCTGCAGTATTAAAAACTGCTTCACTGTCTACAAATATATGAACTGAATGTTTCTTTCAGGCTGTAAAAACCTTATTTATCCTCCATTACAGTCCTGCATTCAGAGCATTACTTCTGTTATATTAGTAGATGTATTTTATTCTGATGAAGACATGAAACTCTGAGCTGGATTGAATCCATTGAATCAGAGTCCAGGACTCAGACTAAACACACTGAATGTGTCCTGAGCTCGGCCGCTGTTCCACAGTAACTGCTGTCAGAGTCACTGTTACTGAGTTAGCTTAGCTAGCAGAGCAGCTAGCAGTTAGAGTATGAACTCTGTAAGCAGTCAGCTCGGTCCTGGACATTGTTACTGACATAAAGCTGCTCTCTGCAGCCATGTTTGACCTGCTGCTTTGTAGGACTACAGTAATGGAGGATTTGGAGGCTGAACTCGGCTCTGTGACACTTTTTGTAGTGAACTGATGAAAGCTGCGTCTCAGATGGATGTTAGTCCAACACATCAGACACGACCTCTGCAGCTCTCAGTTGATGTGCACATGAATGATTTGTGTTTCCTCTGCAGGTGAAGGTAGAAAGTGTGTGTGAGCTGATGTGAATAGAGCAGCATGGATCAGTGTGAGGACAGAGAGGAGGGAGTCCCTCCCTCTAAAAGCACTCTGTGTGGGGAACATGAGAGCCAGACCAAAGCTCAGAGGTGAGATGACCATCTCTAACTGTCCATGACTCTTCTCCATGTCACAGCTCAGCACTCACATCACTGCTCCATCATTATTCACAGGAACCAACCTGGACCTCCACCCAGCTCTGTGTCCTTCAAGAGTGACTGGTCTAAAGATGTCATCATTGAGTTTAACGTCTCTGCTGCAGAGAGGTGAGCTGTTAGTAACATGAACTCTCTGATTTAAATGATTTTGATGTTTCCTGGTTTCTAAAATGCATCTCTGTAGCAGAGCAGTGTCTCCAAGGACACACAGGCTCACCTGTAACTGTCAGTTTATCTGGTTTAAGACACATTTGGACACAGTTGGCTGTTTTTAACTATTTATTTTAATCAGAGGTGTAAATCTAGGATCCAGACCTCACACATCTGGGTCCTAAACTGATAAACTGATAGAAACAGCTGCTAGCAGTGGGTAGTTTGACTTTGATACGCTGCTCTAGAAAGCAAACAAAGGTTTGTGCAGCTCCTCTTCAGAAAAGTGTTCAGAGAGCAGCTGCTGTATTAGACAAAGGCTCGTCGTGTGAGCCCAGATGTGTGTAACAGCTGGATGAAGGAGAACCATCACAGTCACGTCTCCATCCCGCCTTTATTAATGAACTTCCTGTTGCTTGCAGATGACAGGAACACAAAGTGTTTGTGCCACGTGATGCTGCAGGATTTGTTA
Organism: Simochromis diagramma; assembly: GCF_900408965.1. Lineage (NCBI taxonomy): Eukaryota > Metazoa > Chordata > Actinopteri > Cichliformes > Cichlidae > Simochromis > Simochromis diagramma. The sequence continues at coordinate 8,744 of NW_024387497.1, read as the reverse complement.
ACGTGTCCATGATGGTAACATCTCCTCGTCTAACTGCAAACACATGAGCGCTCCTAACGGCAGCTATCACAGCCACACAGGCAGACTGTGTCTCACTGTTGCATTCAGGGACATTTGTTTTCCTGTAAAAAGCTGAACTCTAATCTAAGAGGACTGTTACTGACAGGAAACAGCTGCATTATCTGCAGTCTGTGTGATCACAGCTGCTTCAATCACTTTATCAGAGAATTGATCATTGAATAAAACATGTTTGTGTCTGCAGAGGTCAGAGGTCACAGTCTGCAGGATCCAGCTGTCCGTCTGTGAGGAGTGACTGGTCCATACATCAACCTCCAGACTTCAGTAGTGAACCTGGACCAACGAGGTCAGAGATCTGTGATGACTCCTTTACATGTTTGTGTTTTCCTGGATAAATATAACCAAAGATTCAATAAAAAGATAAAAAATATTAGACTTTGTCCTGTAGCGCTGTGTGGCAGGCAGGATTGGACCCAAACACAACAGGATGAAGTCAAAGAGGCAGCTTTATTTCAGCTGTGAACATGCAAACAGCAGAAATAAGAAAACATAACTGTAGGTTTGCAGTGAATGAAGTCTCAGCTCGACGCTCCACTTTGTCCCTCTTTTCCTTCTCCAAACAGCCACATCAGGAGTCTTTGATGGAGTTTTAAAATATTTAATTACAAATGTCCAAAGATGGGTTCAGGATACCTGAATCCACAATTATTAAAGCTAAAATAGTTCACAGGGTTTGGACTTTGTTAGGTGAGAGAACATCAAAGTGTTTTTTATCTTTAAACAGTATTTTTATCACTTCAGTTGCTCTCACAGCCCAGTTTGTTATTTTACCACAGCTCTTATGTTTCACTCAATGCTCCCACCAAACACCTTGGAGGACACATTAGTGTGATTTAGATTTCATTGGTGTAAACACCAGTCACACAAGCTAACCCATGGAGGCAGCAGCAGGCTTTGTGTTTGGTAAAGTCTGTTGGCTTAAACTACAAGAGTTTAGTTTGTTAGCACAAAGAGCTGTCAGCTAAAGCCCCGAATGCACTTTGAATACAGATGAACTGAGAAAAACACTTTAAATACAGCAAACAGTCAAACTGACAACATCTTTTTCTGCTGATCATCCACAGCAGCACATTTAGCATTCATGCTAGCAGCAGGCTATGAGTGTCCACTGAGCACCAACACAGGTAGGAGTGAGCAGTGATGAAGCAGGACTGTGGGCACGTTTGAGCTACAATCCTATTGGCTTCTCAGTTTCTCCAAAGAAAAGGGGAAAAATTCTTGGTGTTGTGAAGATGTGAGTTGGTCTTGTTGTCGTGGGGCTGGAAGGATGCTGGCAGTGAGAGGCTTTTCATACAGTGTTCAGTAACAGAATGAGAAGAAAGCCACTGCACATGAAACAAGGTGCTCGTAGTGTTTGTTTACTGTGTTTGTGCCACAATGTCAGATCAGTTGTAGATTCACATGCAGACTTGTCCAGTGAAACCAGTGCAAGTACTGCAGTACAGAGCAAAGACTAAGCAAGCCAGGAGAGCTCTCCAACTTTCTGAAAGTATCAGGATATGCAACAATGTCCCTCAGCACACAAAACAATCAAAGCAGAATAAATATAATGTTTTAGAAAGGCCGATCAAACACTTACAGGGACCTGAAGAGAGAGAACCAACAAAATGTCATGGCTAACAGAGGAACTCAAGCACAGACTGAGTTCTGACAAACAAAAAGGTGACAGCTTATTCACCAAAGGGGTGAACCACAGTGCTCTATATATGTACAGTGAGTTGGGGAGGGGGTCCAGGGCTCCAGGGAAAAGAGGGAAGGGAGTCCACACTCACTCCTCTTCAGTCACTCTTGTCCTGCTCTCCACTCACACAGCCACACACGGGAGTCACAGGTAAGCGTCTGTAACCAGGTCCGGGGAAATATTTACTCAAAGTATACACAAAGTTAACCCAACTGGTGAATTTAGAGAGAGATTTCTTAGCAAGGAGCTGAGATCATGAACACAGGAGGGTCAATGTCCCAGCGACAAACTGCTCCATGCCGCAGCGTTAAATGGTTACCAGTAAGCCCAGGTGAATCAGCAACAGGTGGTCTAATCATCATAACTGTGTGGACCAAGAGCGAGAGGCCATTACAAGCTCCACCCAGGCAGGCAAAACTACGGTGGCTGGGAAGTGCAAATCGCAACAAATTAAAAAACCGCAACAAATTAAAAAAAAACCACAACAAATTACAAAAAGCCCACAACAAAATACAAAAAGCCCACAACAAATTACAAAAAGCCCACAACAAAATACAAAAAGCCCACAACAAAATACAAAAAGCCCACAACAAATTACAAAAAGCCCACAACAAAATACAAAAAGCCCACAACAAATTACAAAAAGCCCACAACAAAATACAAAAAGCCCACAACAAATTACAAAAAGCCCACAACAAAATACAAAAAGCCCACAACAAAATACAAAAAGCCCACAACAAATTACAAAAAGCCCACAACAAATTAAAAATCCTTGACGGAAAGGGATTGTCTGAAATACCGGAAGTGACACAAGCGTGATGTTAACAAGAGGGGGCGTGGCCAGGGTTTTTGGTTGAGGCGCCACATTTCTGGGCCGAACAAAGCGCTAGCGAAAGAGCGAAAGTACACGGATAACACCAGCTATGGTTCGTACTTGCTGTGCGGTCGGTTGTAAACTTAGATCGCACGACCGGCAAGGGAATAAGGTTGAAAATGGTTTATCTTTTCATTCTTTCCCCACCTGGAAGCAACATGAGGCAGCTCATGTATCGGATGTTACCAAAAGAATGCGTCTAGTCTGGATAGCAGCTGTGAGATGAGCTGATATCCAGTTCTCTTCCATCTCCAAATATCTGTTGGTGTGCTCCAGACATTTTCATTCCCGTAAGTTATAGATATGTTCATATCACTCTTTATCCGGTCTTTAAGTCTGACGTCACTAGCCGTGTCTGGGCTCAAACTCAGCTGCACGTCCATAAATCACAGGATCACTGTGGCATCACTGAGAGTTGAAAAACTATCTAAAGTCTTTCATCTGTAATAAAATGATCAGCGTTCTGCTCGACCATGTGTAACAATTGAGTTTATCATCCAGGCAACCATGAAAACGAAACGGAATATATGACATTTAACAGAGTTAGAAATTAGCAGGAAGTTAGCTCGCTAGCTTCCATCTAAATGAGGGATTTTGGAAACAAATTCAAATGTACAGCTCTGCTATCACTTCCAACATAAATGAAGACAGAAAACTAAACCCCAGTGATGTTTGTAGGGTACTGTGAGTAAAATGCGTTTGATTTTCTCCCGAACATTCAAATTAGTGCAATCATAAATTCATTCATGAGATGCAAATTAGAGTGAGAACATGCGGAGGCTCTGGCTACATTCACACTGCACGCGAAAGCGCATCAAATCCGACTTTTTTGACCGTATGCGACCCATATCCAATCATGGTATGACGGTGTAAAAACAGCACAAATCCGATATTTTCAAATCCGATCTGAGTCACTTTCGTATGTGGTACTTAATCCGATACATATCTGATGTTTTAGAAAGCGACTGCTGTTTGAATGGTCATGTCGCATTAAATCCGTCTTTTATTTCACTGACACAAAACATATGCCAATTATCAGCGCTGGAGAAGACATTGAGAACACACGAGCGCTTCGTGTGCATCCCGTGCAGATGTTAGTGAAACTGTTGGGAAGACAACGTGAACATTTTATTTATACTGTATAATCTGCAGATTCTGACAGAAATCTGCAACTATCCTTTGAAGCACCGTTCCTCTCTAAAACAACAATAAGGATAATTATTAGGCCATATATAAATAACAAAATAACTTAAAGCAAAATTGGACAACGTAAAGTCTGAAACAAGTCTTTATATTAAGGGCCAGCAGTCAAACAATACTGTTTGGTCTGGGTCTAAACAGAGCGTGTTGTGTGTGACGTCTGCTTTTGCGTATGCGGGCCACTTTGAGGGTTCACAAAGGACTGCGTTTGCTGTCACATTTTATTTGTAGTGTGAACAAGCAGACACAAAATCAGATTTAAATAAAAAAAATATCAGAATTGAGCATTAAGACCTGCAGTGTGAACGTAGCCATAGTGAGTTCAGTGCATTGATGTGACATTGTCCTGAAGGATTTAGTTATTCTCAATGGTTAAAGAAATTGCAATTATTTATTCATATTTATTATAAATAATCCTAATTATACATCTTGCTTCCATGTTTGTGTCCTGTGTCACAAAAAATAATTTTTTTACTATAATACATTGATTAATGACCTGCAGAATCTCCTTATCATATTACGTGTCCATAATTGTCACCTAAAGTCAAACTTTATGCTTTCTCCATCTTGAAAGTGATCACATCCTTGCATTACATACTTTAGGTTCATTTTCTGAAGGCAGGTTTCTGAAAGAGAACAGGCAGGTTTGGAATATAACATGCAGCGTTCTATAGATGGATACATAAAAAAAATGAACAATTACATGTATGTGCTAACTTTCTAAATACTTTGTTACATTATGATAAAATGGATTTGAAAGTAGATAAAACACATTTATGTCGGCCTTGGCTCATTAGAGTCCTTGTCTTTAAATTAACTTTGTATGTTTCAGGTACTGCACTCTCAAAGACTAAATGAACCAGCATTGCATCCATGGGTCATTGTGAGCATCACAGGGAAGGTTGAAGCCGCCCACTGCACCTGTATGGCCGGAGTCGTGGAGACCTGCATCCATGGCGCTGCTCTTCTGTTTAATGTAGAAGCAACAGTGCAGATCCGTGGCACAAGGACTGTTACAGATGAACCTGCATACTGGGATTTGCTGGGTAATATCACCAAGATACAGCCAGAGGTTGGCCATAAGATAGACTTCTCCTCTTCAGCTGCCCAAAAACGGCTCTGGATCAAAACATAAACAGACCATCCATATTGACAGGTAAAAGGAGCCGTCCTCAAAAAAGAAAAATCCCACCTGCTACTGTGGAGGAGTTGTCACTGCTATTGGAATCTTTGCTGGAGCACAGTAAAGCTGTGGGTTGTGGGAATGACCCATAATGTTTTATATAGGGATCTAGATTTATGCCTGAAGTGCACTGCCATGTAAATAATTTGCATTTACTGATTTTGTACTGACTGAATCCCACTGTTCAAAAGTTGAATAAAGAAACAAACTAATTTTTGCTCTTTTTTTATTAAAACCACTTTATAGAACATCACATCAGTTACAATGTAGAATCCATGTCATTTATAGTTTATAAAGGACAAAATGTTTACACAAAATCATGACAGCATTTACACGATATCACCCACTACTAACGTTACTTTATTTACTATCAATTTCTTCAATTTATCTTTTGAAAAATTACTGCTATTTATACAGCACAAGACTTAAGAATATTTAACAGGAGCAAGTTTCATTCTCCCCTGGTTTTATTATCACACTGTTCACCAAAACGCAGCAAACCTTCACCATCTTATCCAGAAGCGTCACCTCTTCACCCTCACATGGAAGAAGTAATCTGATTGGCATGGTGGTATGTTTGAAGCAGGTCCCTTGTGTAGCGCTGGAACCCAGTCACGATGTCATCCATTTCATAGGCTGGTTTGCTGCAATAATGCCAAATAATTAGCAAGTCTATAAATAGAAGGTAGTTCTGCAAAATCACTCAGTAGGATGTTTTTTTCTAATTTGCTATGACCTCAGAGTGCATCGAAAATAAAACTAATATGCTATAAAGAGTGATATGAACATATTTAGAACTTACCGGAATGAAAATTTCTGGAGCACCAACAGATATTTGGAGATGGAAGAGAACAGGATATCAGCTCGTCTCACAGCTGCTATCCAGGCTAGACGCCTTCGTTTGGTAACACACGAGCTGCCTCATAGTGCTTCCAGGTTGGAAAAGAATGAAAAGACAAACCCTTTTCAAGCTTATTCTCTTGCCGGTCGTGCGATCGAACATTGCAGCGGACTACACAGCAAGAACGAACCATGGCTATGCTTTCGCTCCTTTTTCACTTAGACCCCCAAAATGGCGGATCGGGCCAAAATCCTTTCCACGCCCACCCCCGTGACATCACTTCCGGTATTTCAGACAATCCCTTTCCGTCAAGGATTTTTAATTTGTTGTGGGCTTTTTGTAATTTGTTGTGGGCTTTTTGTATTTTGTTGTGGGCTTTTTGTAATTTGTTGTGGGCTTTTTGTATTTTGTTGTGGGCTTTTTGTAATTTGTTGTGGGCTTTTTGTATTTTGTTGTGGGCTTTTTGTAATTTGTTGTGGGGTTTTTGTAATTTGTTGTGGGGTTTTTGTATTTTGTTGTGGGGTTTTTGTAATTTGTTGTGGGGTTTTTGTATTTTGTTGTGGGGTTTTTGTATTTTGTTGTGGGCTTTTTGTATTTTGTTGTGGGGTTTTTGTATTTTGTTGTGGGGTTTTTGTAATTTGTTGTGGGCTTTTTGTATTTTGTTGTGGGCTTTTTGTATTTTGTTGTGGGCTTTTTGTAATTTGTTGTGGGCTTTTTGTATTTTGTTGTGGGCTTTTTGTAATTTGTTGTGGGCTTTTTGTATTTTGTTGTGGGCTTTTTGTATTTTGTTGTGGGCTTTTTGTATTTTGTTGTGGGGTTTTTTTTTTGTTGTGGGCTTTTTGTATTTTGTTGTGGGCTTTTTGTATTTTGTTGTGGGCTTTTTGTAATTTGTTGTGGGCTTTTTGTATTTTGTTGTGGGCTTTTTGTAATTTGTTGTGGGCTTTTTGTAATTTGTTGTGGGCTTTTTGTATTTTGTTGTGGGCTTTTTGTAATTTGTTGTGGGCTTTTTGTATTTTGTTGTGGGCTTTTTTTTTAAATTTTTTGCGGTTTTTTAATTTGTTGCGATTTGCACTTCCCAGCCACCGTACAAAACGCTAGCAGGAGAGAGCAAAACATAAAACCTGAAAAGCCGTCATGAGCCAGCCAGAGAGACACAGAGTTTATACTAGAAGAGAAACCTGCTCATCTTCATCATGTTTATTTAAATAGGGAAAATCAGAAGTCTCTGTGTGTCAGACCACGGCTCTACACGGACACTTCTAAGCTGCTTCAGAGTGAACTGACCCAGATAATCTGCACACAGCGGCTGTAAAACAGTGAAAGTCATAACTGTCTCTCTCTGATGGAAAGCTTTTATTGTGAAGTCAGGAAGTCTGCAGGAAGTGTTGAGTTTGTATTCATCACTCAGTGTTTAATGAGACAGGCAGACAGGAAGAGCAGCTCATTAGTGTTGATGAAATCAAAGGAACTGTGAGGAACTGCAGTTTGGTCACATCTGGATGTTTTTCACTGACAGTAAATGTTTTAGTGATAAAGAAATGTGTTCACAGAGAGAGGAAGAGGAGTGGTGTTTGTGAGGAGGAGCAGCTGTCCTGCTGTGCTTTGTGTCAGGACGTCCTGAAGGATCCAGTCTCTACCAGCTGTGGACACTGGTTCTGCAAACAGTGCATCTCCTCATACTGGGACCAGTCTGCTTCACCAGGAGACTCCTCCTGTCCCCAGTGTGGAGAAAGATCCAGAAGCAGAGCTGGACTGCAGACAGCCAGTCAGAGCAGCTGTGTACAAAGTAAGACTGAACATCTGTCTGCTGATGGACTCATTTCTGAAAACTGGACTTCTTGTGTTGTTCAGACATTGAAGAGTTTTCTTTCTCTTTAGTCTAGAGCTCTGGGTAGCTCCCCAGCTGGGTCTAGACTGGGTCTAGAGAGTATTTTAAATTCAGGGAATTTAAAATAGAAAGTAGCTCGTCCACAGAAGGACTGGTAGCTCCCCTTACGATAAGGGTTCAGAGCTCTGGGTAGCTCCCCAACTGGGTCTAGACTGGGTCTAGAGAATATTTTAAATTCAGGGAATTTAAAATAGAAAGTAGCTCGTCCACAGAAGGACTGGTAGCTCCCCTTACGATAAGGGTTCAGATCGCGCGAACAGGTGTGGGATTAGAGCTCTGGGTAGCTCCCCAACTGGGTCTAGACTGGGTCTAGAGAGTATTTTAAATTCAGGGAATTTAAAATAGAAAGTAGCTCGTCCACAGAAGGACTGGTAGCTCCCCTTACGATAAGGGTTCAGATCGCGCGAACAGGTGTGAAATGTGTGTATTTAGTTAGTTAGTTTGTTTGCTTGTTTTAATCAATTTTAAATCATGCTTTTTATTTGTTTTTGTTTCTAATGTCTCTGTAAAGCACTTTGAATCACCTTGTTGTTGAATTGTGCTATACAAATAAATTTGCCTTGCCTTTAGTCTCATTGTTTTTCTTTCTTTCAGCAGATGTTGGTCTGCAGGAGGTTTTAGATGAACATGAGATCAGTCTGAGGAGGAGATGTGAACGTGTGACTGAAGGAAGTGATGAAACAGGAAGTAGAACCCTCCTCAACAGGATCTACACTGAGCTCTACATCACAGAGGGACAGAGTGAAGAGGTTCATACCCAACATGAGGTGAGGCAGCTGGAGACAGCTTCCAAGATGGATGCCCTCCATGACGCTCCAATCAGGTGCCAGGACATCTTTAAAGCCTTACCTGACCAACAGAGACCCATCAGAGTGGTTCTGACCAACGGCGTGGCTGGTGTTGGAAAAACCTTCTCAGTGCAGAAGTTCACTCTGGACTGGGCAGAGGGCTTGGAGAACCAACATGTCAGTGTGGTGGTTCTGCTTTCATTCAGGGAGC
>NW_024387496.1:0-13407 GCF_900408965.1 Simochromis diagramma | reverse complement strand
AGATTACGATCTCGGGCTTTCAACGATCATTAAAAATGACTAGCCGATTATTAGCCCCTCCCTCGTGCTTTACTCTCGCGCTGCTCCGTGAGCGCACATCTCTGCATTTCCAACACGCATCACAAAAATTAAGAGGACCCAAGGGAAGCTCGGAAAGCTAAGCAGAAGTTATTTGGAGAGGAGAGTGACTGCTGTTGGTTGAAAAGAGAGGTAAAAAAAAAAACTTCAGTGGGGTGGAAATATTATGAGTTCGCGGAGTCAGACGTGGATCAAGTAGACATAGTGTGTAAACTTTGCTACGGTGTCGTAGCTGCACCACAGAGCAACACTGCAAAGTTCACTAACATAGATGTTTACATTTTTATTTATTTTTTTTATATTGCAAACATTTGCACTGTTATCAGTATTTGCACACTATTTTATATTATTTTTTAAAGTCATTATTCAATACATTGTTATTGTTAACCCTTTAAATCCCTGTAGAACCGGAACCGCGTAAGCTAGCGCAATAATTTGTTTTGCATATGAAACTGGAGGAGTTGTACTTACATCTTATGCCATCAGCTTGTCCTCTGTCACGGTTTACTTCCACATAAAGCTTTGCAAAAATTGCATTAAAAAGCGCTTGCAGGAACAAAAACATAATATTCCAGAAACACGCTTTGCCGATCCGATCAGCTGTTCGTAACACTTCCCACATTGAAAAAGACGTCAACGCATGTCCGCCATTTCCTGTCCGAAACCGGAAGTGACGTCAAAATGTAGTTTTTACTTGTAGGCCTTAAAAGCCTATTATGGTGTTTTTATAAGTCATGTTTGACTCTATACTTTTCTGAATAGTTTCTGGAATGCTTAGAACTCGAATTGCACTGCTGGAAATAGTTTATTTTGATGCACCTGCTGTTTTCTTTGCAAATTTGCATCATAGGATCATTTTTTTGTTTTTCCTGCAGTATATAAAAATTGCTGTATCTCCAAAATAAAACTATGAAGACACTCAAAATAAATTTCCTGTGGTGGGAAACTATTTTTTGCAACTTTTTTGTATTTAAAGTTTTGAGGGATAAGCCTCTTAAATTTCCCCAAGTAGAAATATATGTAAAAAAAAACAAAAACGATTTTAAATTTTTTTGTAGTTTATTGCACTTTTTTGCAATTAATGTAATTACTATGGACTTAATGCATATATATTATTAAAATATGGGCTATAACAGTTGTATTGATGTATAGCAACTTGAAATGCTCCCAAAAATGGCACTACAGCGTGTAAAAAAATAATATAAGCTCTGGCGGACTTGGTTCTATGGTAGGTCTTAAAGGGTTAAATAAATATCGTCAAATAATCGAGATCTCAATTTCAGTGAAAATAATCGTGATTATCATTTTTGCCATAATCGAGCAGCCCTACATAAGGATAATCCATAAAACTGGTTACAGAGATCATACAAATCCACTATTCTTAAAATCAAAAATTCTAAAATTCACAGATCTGGTTCATTTTCTCACTGCACAAATTATATATAAAGCAATAAATAACCTGCTTCCTGACAATATTCTAAAAATATTTTCTAAATGGGAACGGGGATACAATTTGAGGGGGGAATTAAATTTAAAACATCCTCGTATCCGTACAACATTAAAAAGTTTTTGCATCTCTGTGTGTGGAGTGAAGCTGTGGAACAGACTAAGTAAAGACATGAAGCAATGTCCAAGCATGGCGCAGTTTAAAAAGCGGTTTAAGGATATGGTTTTTACAGGGTACAGGGAAAAGGTAGAGATTTGATAGGGTGTTCTTGTCTAATATTTTCATGTGTGTGCGGGTGCACAGGTATGTTGGTATGGGTATGGGTATATATATATATATATATATATATATATATATATATATATATATTAGGGGTGCAACGATATTCGTATCGATATTGAACCGTTCGATACAGTGCTTTCGGTTTGGTACGCATATGTATCGAACAATACAACATTTGTAATTTATTTTATCAACTTTCCCTTCTGACGATGCTGTCTGTGTTGAGCGCTCAGTGAATCTGCATTCGACTACTCCGCCTAGGCTGCACTGTCGAGCGCAGATCCACTGAGCGCTCAACACAGACAGCATCGTCAGAAGGAAGAGCGCAGGGCAAGCTAGCAAGACAGAAGTTAAGCTCTCCTTGCAACATGGACCTCCCCCACCCTCATTCAGATCTGGCGTTTGGAATTATTTTGGTTTTCATGTGACGTATGACCCTGAAGGTAAGCGAGTCATGGACTAAAGTAAAACAGTATGTTGGATGTGCCATGCAATGCTCAATTACATGGGTGGGAACTAGTGTGTTAGCGCAGTTAGCTCGTTAACGTGTTGGCCGTCTAGCCCCATGCACGGGGGCGATCGGCGGTAGCTCGTTAACGGAGATTTGCCGTGTTGTGGCGTTAAGGTCATTTCAACGAGATTAACCTGAAAGCACTAGTGGGAACACAACGAATATGACTGCACATTTACGCCGACATCATCCTAGTGCAAAGACAAAAACAACAAGCATGCTACTAACTTTAGCCGAGTCATTTAGACAGCTGTTAGCACATGATTCTCCTTATGCTGCTGAGAATATAGCCCAGAAGAAGCGGATAGTATAGCTTTTATTTTGGAAAGAGACATTTCTCTGTAATAAACTCTCTTTTCCAAAGATGAGTGATTCCTCAATCAGATACAGGGCTTGCAATATCACTAGCCCGACGTCCTGGGGCTAGCGATTTTTCAGTCGGGCTACCAAAATCTATCTCTTCCCTGCCCGTCGGGCTATTGTAGGAAGGAAAAATATATGTCAATGCTTTTGCATTCTTTCAGAAATGTAGCTGGGTAATTATGTCATTGGCATCGGTGAGCCACTGTCAATATGTGACATATTGAAATCGCGTTTGAATTTGCGCTTGTTTTTTTGCTTTCACTTTGCAATCGTGCGAACTGTGTATAGAGAGCGACAGCACTGATCTGTGAGTGATGATAATTTGTGCACCAATTCCTCTGACATCGTCTTATTAATCGTTAGCTTACTATGCAAACATGACAAGTGAAATCTCCCGCAGCAAGCTTAAACATGTGAGAGGTTGATCGCGCAGAGAATTGCTGAGCTTATGTGAGTGCGTGTGTAAAAGCAGCAGTATATATATTTTAGTTCTGCTGAGCCAAATAAGACAGGTCAGGGTGAAGAAGTGACAGCCAAAGAAAAGCTTACCACAAAACGGAGAAGTTATGACAAATCAGACTATAAGGCAAAAAGAAAGTGCAGCTTTATGGTTTCATGGACAAAAGAATTTCTGTGGCTGCGATATGACGAGCCTAATAACCAGGGCTGCACATAAGTGGTCCGCAGGTGCGCATTCGCTGTCAAAATAAAAAACACGCACACGGGTTAGGGTTAAATTTAAAAAACTGTACTTTTGAGTTAAAATATATATTATAATTTTAATAAATGACAATTAAAAAGGCATGAACATTTTTTTTTGTATCGAAAAAATATCGAACCGTGACACCAAAGTATTCGAACCGAACCGAACCGTGAATTTTGTTGTATCGTTGCACCCCTAATAAATAAATAAATATATATATATATATATATATATATATATATATATATTTATTTATTTAGGGGTGCACGATTATTCGTATCGATATTGAACCGTTCGATACAGTGCTTTTCGGTTCGGTACGCATATGTATCGAACAATACAAAATTTGTAATTTATTTTATCAACTTTCCTTCTGACAATGCTGTCTGTGTTGAGCGCTCAGTGAATCTGCGTTCGACTACTCCGCCTAGGGTCAACAGTGCAGCCTAGGCGGAGTAGTCGAACGCAGATTCACTGAGCGCTCAACACAGACAGCATCGTCAGAAGGAAGAGCGCAGGGCAAGCTAGAGAGACAGAAGTTAAGCTCTCTTTACAACATGGACCTCCCCCACCCTCATTCAGATCTGGCGTTTGGAATTATTTTGGTTTTCATGTGACGTATGACCCTGAAGGTAAGCGAGTCATGGACTAAAGTAAAACAGTATGTTGGATGTGCCATGCAATGCTCAATTACATGGGTGGGAACTAGTGTGTTAGCGCAGTTAGCTCGTTAACGTGTTGGCTGTCTAGCCCCATGCACGGGGCGATCGGCGGTAGCTCGTTAACGGAGATTTGCCGTGTTGTGGCGTTAAGGTCATTTCAATGAGATTAACCTGAAAGCACTAGTGGGAACACAACGAAGATGACTGCACATTTACGCCGACATCATCCTAGTGCAAAGACAAGTGGAAGCAGAAAAAAAACAAGCAAGCATGCTACTAACTTTAGCCGAGTCATTTAGACAGCTGTTTAATATGCTGCTGAGAATATAGCCCAGAAGAAGCGGATAGTATAGCTTTTATTTTGGAAAGAGACATTTCTCTGTGATAAACTCTCTTTTCCAAAGATGAGTGATTCCTCAATCAGATACAGGGCTCGCAATATCGCTAGCCCAACGTCCCGGGGCTAGCGATTTTTTCAGTCGGGGTACCAAAATCTATCTCTGCCCTGCCCGTCGGGCTATTGTAGGAAGGAAAAATATATGTCAATGCTTTTGCATTCTTTCGGAAATGTAGCTGGGTAATTATGTCATTGGCATCGATGAGCCACTGTCAATATGTGACATATTGAAATCGCGTTTGAATTTGTGCTTGTTTTTTTGCTTTCACTTTGCAATCGCGCGAACTGTGTATAGAGAGCGACAGCACTGATCTGTGAGTGATGATAATTTGCGCACCAATTCCTCTGACATCGTCTTATTAATTGTTAGCTTACTATGCAAACATGACAAGTGAAATCTCCCGCAGCAAGCTTAAACATGTGAGAGGTTGATCGCGCAGAGAATCGCTGAGCTTATGTGAGTGCGTGTGTAAAAGCAGCAGGATATATATTTGACTACAATGACCTGGATGACTGAGAACCTTCACAGACAGATATATATTTTAGTTCTGCTTAGCCAAATAAGACAGGTCAGGGTGAAGAAGTGACAGCCAAAGAAAAGCTTACCACAAAACGGAGAAGTTATGACAAATCAGACTATAAGGCAAAAAGAAAGTGCAGCTTTATGGTTTCATGGACAAAAGAATTTCTGTGGCTGCAATATGACGAGCTAAATAACCAGGGCTGCACATAAGTGGTCCGCAGGTGCGCATTCACTGTCAAAATAAAAAACACGCACAAGGGTTAGGGTTAAATTTAAAAACTGTACTTTTGAGTTAAAATATATATTTATAATTTTAATAAATGACAAATTAAAAAGGCATGAACATTTTTTTGTATCGAAAAAATATCGAACCGTGACACCAAAGTATCGAACCGAACCGTGAATTTTGTGTATCGTTGCACCCCTAATATATATATATATTTTTTTTTTTTTTTGTAGGTTGTGTATCATTGAGGTGTTAATGGGGTTATTGAAAATGTGTATATGTGCGTATGTGTATATACATACAGTGGGGCAAAAAAGTATTTAGTCAGCCACCGATTGTGCAAGTTCCCCCACTTAAAATGATGACAGAGGTCAGTAATTTGCACCAGAGGTACACTTCAACTGTGAGAGACAGAATGTGAAAAATAAATCCATGAATCCACATGGTAGGATTTGTAAAGAATTTATTCGTAAATCAGGGTGGAAAATAAGTATTTGGTCAATAACAAAAATACAACTCAATACTTTGTAACGAATAAATTCTTTACAAATCCTACCATGTGGATTCATGGATTTATTTTTCACATTCTGTCTCTCACAGTTGAAGTGTACCTCTGGTGCAAATTACTGACCTCTGTCATCATTTTAAGTGGGGGAACTTGCACAATCGGTGGCTGACTAAATACTTTTTTGCCCCACTGTATGCATGGATAGATAGAAACATATATGTATATATATAAAAAAAAAATTAAAAAAATTACACATAACATAACATATAATGTAATTGCAAGGAGGTATTTCTGTAGTCTATTGATACTAGATAGTGGAAAAGGGGTGGGATTAAATAAGCTTATGCTTCTTCCTGCTCCTTTTTGAACATGAACGTTATTTGGAGTTGTGATTGCTCGTTTTCCTTTTGTTTTGCTTTGTTCATTTGTCTCTTTTAATTCTATTTTGTTGTACTTTTTCAACATGTTCAAAATAAAGATTCAATCAATCAATCAATCAATCAATCAATCAATCAAAACGAAGCACTGAAACTTGCACATATTTATTAGAGATGCATTGAAGCTAATTGAGATATTTCCTGTCAATCTGTGGCTGCGATTAAACACTTTACTGGAAACTTTATTAACTAGTAACTTCATCAGTCATGACAGAAGCTAATATTTCTGTCCTAATGTAGCCGGATGGGCTACTCGCCTTTCTTTTTCTCTCTTTCTCGCTCGCTCTACCACCCTCCCTCTCTTTCCGCTGCACTCGCTCCTTATATCATGTGATTGGGTTAATTAGGAACCCACCTGCATATTGATTACAGGGTGGTGTTTATCTGTTTAAAGGGAAGCCGGTTTTTTGTTGGATCATTCCTCCCGAGCTTCTGGTGCGACACAGCAGTAAATGCTGGCCTATTGGTTAATTTACCGCTACGATCGGCTCGTGTGACTGCTACAGCGCGGCTGTTTCTCTTTTCTTTACTCCAGCCGTGGTGGAGAGACGCGTTTGAGTTGCGTCCACCGTGCAGTACAGCGCCTCCAGTCTTGGGGGTTTGATTGCTGCCGCACCCTCTCAGGGACCAACCGCCTGATTTTTAAGCGAAGAGTCTTGTCTTGCCTTGTTTTATCTTGTGTTCCGATCTGTTGGCTGTCCAGTTTTGTTCTTGCTGCTTTGCCTCGCCTCGCCCCTGGGGGCTTTGGGTCTCACTTTAAGCCCCTTTTTGACTATCGTTTCACTCCAGCTTTTACGGCTGGTCGGGGCGATCTTCAGCTGCATATCGGGCTGGTGCTACAAAACTGGTACTGCCTCTCCCTTTTCTCCCAGTTGTGGAGAGCTGCACGAGACTGAGTGGGGCTACGGAAAATCGGGACCAGCACCAGCTGTGGGCTGGCTCGCAGAGTACAAGTATTTCCAATCTGTGAGCTGTGGTGTGTATGTGTGTGTGTATGTTTTATTGCAGATCTCCGTTTTTCTTTTAATTTCTTTTTTTAGTATATAGAGAGCTTATTTATGTCCCATGTTTTTATCCTTTTAATGTGTATATCTTGTGCTTTTATTTCAGCGAACTGAGGATCTACCAGCGGCCGTGGGACCTTAGGTAGCGGGTCATTTTCCACACTTCTTTTGTTGTACAGCACCAGGTGAATAGACTATAGTGGGTTTTTTGTGGGGTTTTCTTTTGATCCACCGCTGCTGGTAAGTCCCAGTTGTATGTTTATTTTTTTTATTGTAATTTGGGACACAGTTTTAGACATTCAGTGCGCTGTCATTGTTGTTTTGTTTTTATTTTACATTAATAAATAAAATTGTGTTAATATTAGAGCCGGCCTCAGTGTGCATCCCTGAACCTGTGCAAACGTTGTTGTTTTAATTACATTTCATTTCTAAATTTTATATTTACTGGGGGCTAGAATTCCCCCCAGGTGGCGTTGTCATTTTATTATTCCTTTTATAAACCCGCCGACCATTTGGTCACACTAACATCGTTTAAACAGTAACAGCTTTACTCCAATATAAGCTAACGTTTACACCGTAACTTTAAGCTAGCACCATAAAGACGGTAAAACACGTAATAATATCTACAAATGCATCTTAAAGCTGTTATATTAGCACTCGGTGTATTACTAACATAACCACATTAACATTACTGACACTCGCTGACTTTTAATAGTCATTCTATAAATGCTGTCCGTTTAAATGGTCTTACCTGTAAACACTGCTGTATCCACCGGATTCCAGCCAGAGTGGATTCTGGAGTCTCCCACGCTCCTGTTAGTGATCCTCCATCTGGATGGATGAGAACAACCTTCTGAACAATCTAGCACGAGATGGCCCATATCTATGGGACTGATTTGTGCTAATAACGCCCATTGTATGGACTGATAACAGCTGAAGCGGGTGAATAAAGTCACCCAGTAGCTAGCTGTGCCATTACCCAGCATACACCACTCCCTCCAAAGCAATAAATGATACAAAAGTAATAGCCTATAATTACTTTATCTGCTGTTTCTCAGGTAGTTAGTTGCATTATGTAATTTATTGTGTTCAGTACACCAAGGGCGTAGATTTGGTTTTGGCATTGGTGGTGACGGATGCTTCAACCGCTGAACCCTGCCCTGTTTCTTTATTTTTTGTCCTTTTTGTCTTTGCTTCTTGATAACAAAAGGAGAAATATACTTGCCTACATATGCAATTCTGCATGCTTTTAAACCATTTAAAATTACAATTCATAGTTTTATATGTGAATTATATAATGTTAAATTACTATTAAACAAATGACTAAGTATTTTAGGCTTTAGTTTACTTCAGCCATATTCCATATAAATCAGGTGTCATATAAAAATTAAAAATAGCTTCAAATACAGTCATGACAATAAAAGAATATGACTTTAAGGACCTAACAACATTACTTCAGTTATACTACACCAACATCTCTGATACATTAGCACTAAGGGAACACTGAATGACCTGGTGGTTTTTATCCATAAAACTACTCATCTAAGATCACCACAAAGTAAAAGATCTCTCAGCAAAATGATGCAACATTTTAGGCACTATTGCCCCGATCAAATCAGTGAGCTGGGATGTTTTATTTTAAACATGAACTACTGTTACAGCAACAGACATGGACTACTGGTGTCCCACACAACAACTCAGTGTCCAGTATGTGATGCCACTGAAGCTTCTTTCAGCCTCAGTACATGCGTTTTATCCTCAGATTACAATTATTATTATGTGCTTGATGTGCCTCACCTTTGGCCCTGGCGCTCCCCTTCTGACTGCACTAGGACATACTGCCACCTGATAAAATAACACATTGATCTGTGCCATATAAAAAGTGAGACGTGTCAATTCAGATTGTAGCATTCCAGCCGGACTTTATTCAGACGATGCACTCAATGATCGTTACGGATGGACCATGGTGGGGTATTCAAACCCATTTATTCACAAATTACCATAGACACATCGTAAGAGCTGTAATCATGACATAAAACAAAATAAACATTCACTTGATATAACCACGTTTCCGTTATGCTAACTAATTCATAGAAAAGGCACAGGAGGTGCTAGCATCAGCCTGCTAGATCACTCAAACTTGTTAACAATCAAGTAATACATTTACAAATTGTCCGAAATGTAAACAACAAGTACAACACACAAACATACCTGTTCGCCTTCCAGCTAGATGCTAATTTAAAGATGGATGGAAAACGATAACTTTCTCATTAACCCTTTCTGTGGCAAGCAGTAGCAGTACGATCTTCCTTCCCGGAAGTTGCCCGTTCCGAATTTCAAAATAAGAATCTAATCTCTATTATAAGGTATAATTCGTTCAGAGATTTAACTGTTTGAAAAATATCAAATAAACAAATAATCTGGGTCATTTACACAGATTCTTTGTCAAATATAGACTAATGAAACAATTTACATCAGCAGCCTAACAACTGTCATGATAATAAATACTTGTTAATCTATAGCACCAAATCATCAGTCACTGTGACCTCGCCTCTTCACCTCTGTCCGAGCTACAACATGGCAGAGCTGCCTCTGTCACCTGATAAATAACAGTGAGACATTCCAAATACATGCAGTCACACATGTGCTTCAAATACAGTAACGAACTAACAAGTCATCATCCAATTTCACCTGTGATCTTGTGTCACCATTACTCTCTGTGCTTTGTGTTGGTTCTTCTGTCACCTGATAAATAGGACAAACATGACAATAAGAATAAAATGTGGAGCTGCTTCAGTATTTCTGTCAGTTTGTGCAGATCTTGACTCATCAGTAATGTTTGTACGATGAGTGCATTTTTAAAACAATTTGTGCAAACTGCACTACAAGGTGGAATATTTGCAAAATCATGACTACCTCATGATATAAACCCTATGAATATGTCAGTACCATTAGGATGAAATTATTGTGTCACCAACATTTTAACGTTAGACATATAATTTTAACAGCCTCTGTAAACTAATATCCTGGCTGCTCGAGGCTGCCGTTTTCTCTGACAGTTTCAATCAAAATGAGAAATGCTGCTCTGAGACTGAGAGAACTAATAGTGCTGCATGTTGTGCAGTTAGTTTGCAAAACACGTTATTGATGGTTAGATACAATTTTAGACTGATGTGGGCCAAGGCCTAGCATAGCCTGTAACGTTATTATGACGGACACATTTTATGAGTGAACTTGGCTTTAAGTGACTTACAGGTTTCTTTGAAAAATACTTTTTTATATCCAGGTTCTTCCTTTTTGCTGCCATCCTCCTCCAGGTCCTCGCAGCGCAGGTTTGCCACTCCTAAAACTAAACAGAGCTCCCTGAAAGGCTCAGCCAATCACATTGGCCATATTTGTCACATGACGTAGGACTCCAGTAGAGAACGTAATTTAACTCTTTCTGCATCGCTGGGTGAATGAGACGCTGACAGATCGTTTTTCTTTTCTTTCTATCGTTTTTTTTTTCTTTACTCGAAGAGATCAAATTATCCGGTTGTTCAGTGATGACACGACGAATCCTACTTCCTGGCCTAAAGTAGTCTGTGTTTCTGAGTGGAAAAAAAGTTAGCTTGTTTATATTATGCTAACATAGCTGTGTCACTAGCGGTCACGTAGCACATCATTATACACCAGCTAGCCCAACTTCAGTAACCCTACAAACGTCACTGCTGTTTAGTTTTCTGTCTTCATTTATGCTGGAAGTGATAACAGAGCTGTACGTTTTAATTTGTTTCCAAAACACCGCAGTCAGGACATGCTATATCACTTCACTTCTACAGTGAACAGTTTTGGGGGTGCTTCAGCACTTTGTAATAATTTATTCTGTTTTGGGAGTGTTTTTTATGTATCTGTATTATATTATACATACACATTAAAAGTGAATCAACCAATCACTGTCCAAAAAATGCACTCAGTTTACTTTTTACGCACTATGAGCATCATTCATTATTGTCCCGCTGTAATTAAGGTTAGGATATGTATTTTTTCTATTCCAATCCATTCTTTTCTTTTGCAGCATTTAAATAACCTTGATCTGATTTGATGGTTTTGTTACAGACTTTTCAAAAAAGTGTTTTGCTTTTCTTTCACAAATGTGGGGATTAAATTGTGTTAAAATGTACAAAACAGTGATGTCATGTTTTGTGACAAGGACCCAGGCACAGAGAGACTTGATGAATTTAAGATTCTTGTGATTTAATAAAGAAATTTGCAGACTTGCACAGAGATGGTAAAATTATGATGACTGATAATGGAGACGAAGACAACAGACGATGAGGACAGGGAGGAACAGGGGTTTAAATGCACCAAGGAGACAGTCAGAGAGAACTCGGGACAACTGGAGACATCTAGGGATGCAGGGACTGACAGAGACGGGCTTATCATGCCTGGCTGGGCAGCTCTCTGGGTGCACAGCACCCCCAAAGCTCTGATCCTAGAATCGCCCCTGCTTTATTAAAACATTTATAATTATTATTTAAATTGTTATCTGAAGATAATGTCAACACACGTGCATTTAAATAAACTGGAAATAGCAGATTAAAGATTGCAAAGTAAACAAATGTGAATAAGTCACCCATTTGATGTAAAAGCCAGTTAATCTGAAACACAATTAAGTGGACTTAGCCTACACAACAGGGAAATGATGCAAGGCTTTGGGAGCGCTCACTACAAATGAAGAGTTTTTGAATATGGCACGATGCCACTTTTATATGGAGCACTTAAACTTACATTTTTATGGTATTTTTTTTTTTTATCTTTTTGTCTGACTAAAACATGTTTGTCACTAAATTGTGAGAGCTAAGAAAACAGACATCAGTTGACACCAATTGGAAATAAGCTGATGACAAGTGGTTAAAAATTTGATACACTTGAACAAAAGTAAAATAAAAAATTAACCAGATTTAAAAATAATAATAATATGAAACAGAATGTAATAAATTGAGATGTCACCTCCAGAAGCAGCTGAACAGAGGACCAGGAGAAACAGGAAAATCCATCAAAGTGGCAAAAATGTGGCAGCATTCATTTATGCCCTGAGTTCCACCAATATCAGACTGAATGCTGGAATAATTCTCAAGTAGAGAAAAAGTTTCCACTCTGCACCAAACTTTAGTTCTGCCCAAGTCTCAAATGTGGTTGGAACCTCTCACTGTCTCCTACTGCCGTGTTTACACTGGGTGCTGTGTTTCATGGACAACATGAGCACAGTGTATACTTGAAAGCATCCTCACCTGCTGCATCACTGTGTGGTATGACTCCTGCACTGGGTCCTGTCTGAAAAAGTTGTAACAGTTAATGGGAGCAGCAGAGAGGATTGTAGGTACTTCTCTTCTCTCCCTTCTGGACATCTACTGCACCCAGGCTAGAACCAGCAGACTGACAGACAGCTTCGTCTTTCGGGGTGTCAGAATGCTGAGTTCACTCCCTGCTTTTACACGAACTTCAGACCTGTATTCACCTCTTCCCTCTGAACCCGCCAGCTCCCAAAAACATACAAAAAGCATTATGGAAAGTTTATTGATGTTCAGAGTGGCTGAAGTTTTCTTACTGTATATCTTGGGCTGCATAAATGTGGATGGGGAAGTGAAGAATCTGATTGATTGATTGAGTTTATAAATTGCCACTAGCAATGTTACAGTTACATGTTACATGCAGTGAAATAGGACCCCTTATGACCATACAGGGCAGAGAGACGTGTGATGGTAAGAAAAATAATGAAAGTGCACAATACATGAGGGAAAAGGAGGGTAAAAAAGAACTCTGCTCAGACTAAGCACCTGATAGGAGATGCGTTTGAGAACCGAAAAAGCCAGGAAGATGCAGCAGACACCACAAACACACAACTTTTAGTGTGTCAGCGTCCCTTCGATACCACATCCTTTGTTTTACTTCTTTGCTGAAGTTTCTGTAGAGGAACTGGAAACCACAGGAACATTTTCACATCCAGTTTAGAGTTGTACGTTAGTATTTGGAGTGGTAGCAGCATGCAACTCTGTAATTTGACATTGACAAATATGACATTTGACATATATCTTTGCCTTACCCCTCAAAACCTGTAGGAATTTCACACTGAAATTTACTGCATTAGCTGTTGCACATCCATATGTGCCCCTCCAAGGCTGTGCGTATGTTCCCCAACCAAAAATTGTATTTTAATAGGGACATAAAAATGAAAATCAGGAAGAGGCGGGAGACCTTCAAGTGAGGAGACCAAGTGGTATAAG